>NW_026639531.1:0-4910 GCF_028554395.1 Pezoporus wallicus | reverse complement strand
CCCATTGACCCCATTGCCCCATTGACCCCATTGATCCCATTGTCCCATTGACCCCATTGCCCCATTGCCCCCATTGATCCCATTGCCCCATTGATCCCATTGCCCCCATTGATCCCATTACCCCCATTGCCCCATTCACCCCATTACCCCCATTATCCCATTCCCCCATTACCCCATTACCCCCCATTGCCCCATTGCCCCCCATTGACCCCCTTGCCCACCTGCCTGCTGGGCCCGGAAGTGGTGCCCGGCGTTGGCAATGACCTGCTCGTCGCTCAGGCCCCCATAGGGCTGCTCCGGCACCGCGTCAGCACCTCCCAGAGCGTCACCCCGAAGGCCCAGGCGTCACTGGCGGGGGTGAAGGTGCCCTGCGCGCCCCATTGAGCCCCATTGAGCCCCGTTGAGCCCCATTGAAACCCATTGAGCCCCATTGAGCCCATTGAGCCCCATTGAGCCCCATTGAAACCCATTGAGTCCCACTGAGCACCATTGAGCCCCATTGAACCCATTGAGCCCCATTGAGCACCATTGAGCCCCATTGAACCCATTGAGCCTCATTGAGCCCCACTAAGCCCCATTGAGCACCATTGAGCCCATTGAGCCCCATTGAGCCCCATTGAAACCCATTTAGCCTCATTGAGCCTCATTGAGCCCATTGAGCCCCATTGAGCACCATTGAGCCCCATTGAGCCCATTGAGTCCCATTGAGCCCCGTTGAGCCCCATTGAGCCCCACTGAAACCCATTAAGCCCCATTGAGCCCATTGAGCCCCATTGAACCCCATTGATTCCCATTGACACCATTGAACCGCATTGCATCCCATTGAACCCCACTGATCCCCATTGAACCCCATTGATCCCCATTGACACCCTTTGAACCCATTGATATCCCACCATGAGGATGCACCCCACCCCCCATCTCCCCCCCACTCCCCCATCCCACCCACCCCCCACCCCCATCCCCCCATATCCCACCATGAGGATGCACTCCCACCCCCCCATCTCCCCCCACATCCCCCCCATATCCCACCATGAGGATGCACTCCCACCCCCCCATCCCCCCACATCCCCCATCCCCCCACATCCCCCCACATCCCCCCACATCCCCCCCCCATATCCCACCATGAGGATGCACTCCCACCCCCATCGCCCCCCATCCCCCCCATATCCCACCATGAGGATGCACTCCCACCCCCCATCGCCCCACATCTCCCCCCATCCCACCATGAGGATGCACTCCCACCCCCCATCACCCCCCACATCTCCCCCCATCTCCCCCCTTGAGTATGCACTCCCACCCCCCATCGCCCCACATCTCCCCCCATATCCCCCCATGAGGATGCTCTCCCACCCCCCATCACCCCCCACATCCCCCCCCACATATCCCACCATGAGGATGCACTCCCACCCCCCATCGCCCCACATCTCCCCCCATATCCCCCCATGAGGATGCACTCCCACCCCCCATCTCCCCCCACATCCCCCCCCATATCCCACCATGAGGATGCACTCCCACCCCCCATCTCCCCCCACATCACTCCCCCCCCCCATCGCCCCACATCTCCCCATATCCCACCATGAGGATGCACTCCCACCCCCATCGCCCCACATCTCCCCCCATATCCCACCATGAGGATGCACTCCCACCCCCATCTCCCCCACATCTCCCCCCATATCCCACCCTGAGGTTTCTCTCCCACACCCCATAACGCCCCACATCTCCCCCCATATCCCACCATGAGGATGCACCCCCCCCCATCGCCCCACATCTCCCCCCATATCCCACCATGAGGATGCACTCCCAGGCCATCCAGCGGATGGGCAGTAGGGCTCTGCCCCACACCCTGTAGTAGTGCCCCCCATAGAGGGGCCGGCTCATGCCGAAGTCCGACACCTTCACCGTCACGCCCGCCCCCACCAGGCAGTTCCGTGTCGCCAGGTCGCGATGCACCACGTTCAGTCGCGACAGGAAACGCATCCCCGACGCGATCCCAGCCCCGACGTGCAGCAGCGTGGGCAGGCTGGGGACGGGGGGGGGGACGGGGGTTAGAGGGGAGGGGCTTAAAAAGGGGAGGGGCTTGAAGGGGAGGGAGGGGCTTAAAGGGAGGGGAGGGGGCTAAAAGGGAAGGGGGCTAAAGGAAGGGTGGGAGTAAAGGGAAGGGGAGGGGCTAAAGAGAAGAGGTGGGAGTAAAGGGGAGGGGCTAAAGGGGGAGGGGCTTAAAGGGAAGGGGTGGGGGTAAAGGGATTGCATGGGGTGTAAAGGGGAGGAGCTAAAAGGAGGGGTGGGGCTAAAGGGATTGGGTGGGAGTAAAGGGGAGGGGCTAAAGGGAAGGAGGGGGTAAATGAATTGGGTGGGTATAAAGGAGGGGCTAAAGGAAGAGGTGGGGCTAAAGGAAGGGGTGAAGGTAAAGGGGAGGAGGCAAAGGAAGGAGGGCTAAAGGGATAAGGTGAGGGTAAAGGGGAGGGCGTAAAGGGAAAGAGAGGGGCTAAAGGAAGGGGAGGGGCTAAAGGGGAAGGGGCGGGGCTAAAGGGAAGAAAGGTTGGGAGTAAAGGGGGGAAGGGAAGGGGAGGGGGTACGGGGCAGGGTGTAAGGGGAGGAGCTAAAGGATGGGGCTGAAGTGAAGGGGTGTGGCTAAAATTGGGTGGGAGTAAAGGGGCGGGGCTAAAGGGAAGCAAGGCGTGTCCAAAGGGGCGTGTCCTGCACCTGAGGGCGCTGCCGGCGGGGCCGCCCAGGAAGCGTGCAGGTCCCCGTGCTCCATGAACTCGGTGACGATGCAGAGGGGGCCGGGCCCCACGCACACCCCCAGCAGCCGTACGATGTTGGGGTCCCGCAGGCGCCCATGGTGCGCGCGCCTCCTGCAGGAAGTCCCGCCTGGGGACGCCCACCTTTAGAATCGCATTTGCATCTCATTTGAATCTCATTTGCATCCCATTTGCATCCCATTGACGTCCCATTTGCTTCCCATTTGCATCCCATTCATGTCCCTTTTGCATCCTATTGGAATCCCATTGCCATGCCATTTACATCCCATTGCCATCCCATTTGCATCCCATTGCCATTCCATTTGCATCCCATTGACATCCTATTTGCATCCCATTTGCATCCAATTGATGTCCTATTTGCATCCCATTGTGCATCCCATTGACGTCCCATTTGCATCCCATTGACATCCTATTTGCATCCCATTGCCATCCCATTTGCATCCCATTGCCATCCCATTTGCATCCCATTGACATCCCATTTGAGTCTCATTTGCGTCCCATTGCCATCCCTTTTGCATCCCATTGACATCCTATTTGCATCCCATTGACATCCCATTTTCATTCCATTGACATCCTATTTGCATCCCATTGCCATCCCATTTGAGTCTCATTTGTGTCCCATTGCCATCCCTTTTGCATCCCATTGACATCCTGTTTGCATCCCATTGACATCCCTGTTGCATCCCATTGCCATCCCATTTGAGTCTCATTTGCGTCCCATTGCCATCCCATTTGCATCCCATTGACATCCTATTTGCATCCCATTTGCATCCCATTTGAGTCTCATTTGCGTCCCATTGCCATCCCTTTTGCATCCCATTGACATCCTATTGCATCCATTGCCATCGTGCCGTCGTATTGTGAGTCTCATTGCGTCCCATTGCCATCCATTGCGTCCCATTGACATCATCTGCATCCCATTGGCATCCCATCTGCATCCCTATTTGAATCCATTTAGATCCTATTAGTCCATTTGGGCATATATCCCATTTGCATCCCATTGCGTCCAATTGACGTCCCATTTGCATCCCATTGACATCTCATTTGCATCCCATTGACATCTCATTTGCATCTCATTTGCATGCCCCACCCACCCCCCCGTGACCCCCCATTGGCCCTGTTAACCCCAGTACCCCATTGCCCCCCATTGACCCCCATTGACCCCCATCCCCCCCATTCCCATTGACCCCACCCCCCCATCGACCCCCCCATTCCCCCCATCCCCCAATTCCCCCATTGCCCCCCATCTCCCCATCCCCCACATTGACCCCCATTCCCCCCATTCCCCCATTCCCCCCATTGACCCCCATTCCCCCCATGGCCCCCATTGACCCCCATTCCCCCCCATTCCCCCCCACCCCCCCATTGACCCCCATCCCCCCATTGACCCCCATTGACCCCATTTCCCCCCTTACTCCCCCATTTCACCCCTTCCCCCTATTTCACCCCCTTTCTCCCCCTTCCCCCACCCCCATTTCTCCCCCTTTCTCCCCCATTTCACCCCCTTTCTCCCCATCCCCCCATTTCCCCATTGCCCCCCATTTCCCCATTGCCCCCATTGCCCCCATTCCCCATCCCCCCATTTCACCCCCCATCCCCATTTCACCCCATTTCTCCCCTATCCCCCCCATCCCCCCCTTCCCCCATCCCCATTTCACCCCCCATCTCCCCCATCCCCCCCTTCCCCCATCCCCATTTCACCCCCTTTCTCCCCCATCCCCATTCCCCCCCCTTTCTCCCCCATCCCCATTTCCCCCCCTTTCTCCCCCATCCCCATTTCACCCCCTTTCTCCCCCATCCCCCCCATTTCACCCCTTCCCCCATCCCCATTTCACCCCCTTTCCCCCCATCCCCCCCTTCCCCCATCCCCATTTCCCCCCTTACTCCCCCATTTCACCCCTTCCCCCTATTTCACCCCCTTTCTCCCCCATCCCCCCATTTCACCCCATCCCCATCCCCATTTCACCCCCTTTCTCCCCCATCCCCCCATTTCACCCCTTCCCCCATCCCCATTTCACCCCCTTTATCCCCCATCCCCCCCATTTCACCCCTTCCCCCATCCCCATTTCACCCTCTTTCTCCCCCATTCCCCCCATCCCTTCCCTTTCCCCCCATTTCACCCCTTCCCCCATCCCCATTTCACCCCCA
>NW_026639530.1:0-4808 GCF_028554395.1 Pezoporus wallicus | reverse complement strand
CCGGGTCCCCTATAGGGTGAAACACCCCAAAAATGGGTCCCCTATAGGGTGAAACCCAACCAAAACCGGGTCCCCTATAGGGTGAAACGCCACACGGGTCAGGGGTGAAACGGGTCCCCTATGGGGTGAAACCCAACCAAAACCGGGTCCCTATAGGGTGAAACCCAACCAAAACCGGGTCCCCTATAGGGTGAAACCCCCAAAAATGGGTCCCCTATAGGGTGAAACCCAACCAAAACCGGGTCCCCTATAGGGTGAAACACCCCAAAAACGGGTCCCCTATGGGGTGAAACCCAACCAGAACCGGGTCCCTATAGGGTGAAACCCAACCAAAACCGGGTCCCCTATGGGGTGAAACCCAAAAAACTGGGTCCCCTATAGGGTGAAACACCCCAAAACGGGTCCCCTATGGGGGTGACACCACCAGAACCGGGTCCCACCAGAACCGGGTCCCCTATAGGGTGAAACACCCCAAAAACGGGTCCCCTATGGGGTGAAACCCAACCAGAACCGGGTCCCCTATGGGGGGGACCCCACCAGAACCGGGTCCCCGATAGGGTTAAACCCAACCAAAACCGGGTCCCCTATAGGGTGAAACCCAATCAAAACCGGGTCCCCTATAGGGTGAAACCCCCAAAACCGGGTCCCCATAGGGTGAAACCCAACCAGAACCGGGTCCCCTATGGGGTGAAACCCAGTCAAAACCGGGTCCCCTATAGGGTGAAACCCAATCAAAACCGGGTCCCCTATAGGGTGAAACCCCCAAAACCGGATCCCCCATACGGTGACCCCCCCAAACACCTGGGTCCCCCTTGCTCCCCAATAGGGGCTGACCCCCCCTTCATAAAGGGGCTGAACCCCCAAAACCGGGTCCCCTATAGAGGTGTACCCCCAAAACAGGGTCCCCTATAGAGGTGTACCCCCAAAACAGGGTCCCCTATAGGATGAACCCCCCAACGCCTGGGTCCCCCTGGCTCCCTGATAAGGGCTGAACCCCCCTTCATAAAGGCGCTGAGGTCCCCCCCAAACTGGATCCCCTATAAGGGTGACCCCCTCAAAACAGGGTCCCCTATAGGGTGAACCCCCTCAATGCCTGGGTCCCCCTGGCTCCCCTATAGGGGCTTTAAGCCCCGTTCATAAAGGGGCTGAACCCCCAAAACCGGATTCCCTATAGGGGTGACCCCCCAAAACCAGATCCCCTATGGGGTGACCCCCCAAAACCGGGTCCCCTATGGGGTGACCCCCCCAAAACCGGATCCCCTATAGGGATGACCCCCCAAAACCGGGTCCCCTATGGGGTGACCCCCCCAAAACCGGATCCCCTATAGGGATGACCCCCCAAAACCGGGTCCCCTATGGGGTGACCCCCCCAAAACCGGATCCCCTATAGGGATGACCCCCCAAAACCGGATCCCCTATGGGGTGACCCCCCCAAAACCGGATTCCCTATAGGGGTGACCCCCCAAAACCGGGTCCCCTATGGGGTGACCCCCCAAAACCAGATCCCCTATGGGGTGACCCCCCAAAACCGGATCCCCTATGGGGTGACCCCCCAAAACCAGATCCCCTATGGGGTGACCCCCCAAAACCAGATCCCCTATGGGGTGACCCCCCAAAACCAGATCCCCTATGGGGTGACCCCCCAAAACCGGATCCCCTATGGGGTGACCCCCCAAAACCAGATCCCCTATATGGCTGACCCCCCCCCCCCTATATGGCTGACGGTGCCCATAGGGGGGGACTCACGTGTGTGTGTGAGGAACGGGGGGGTCCTCATGCACCAGGATGAGCCCCCCCCCCCCCATGCAAGGGGGACCCAGGCGAGCCCCCCCCTGCCCCCCCCCGGTGCCAAGTGTGCACACATGGGACACGCTATGGCCGTGCACGCGCACGCCCAGGGGTGCACACGTGTGTACATGGGTGCACATGTGTGTACATGGGTGCACACGCGTGTACGAGTGCAGATGCGTGTACATGGGTGCACATGTGCATACATGGGTCCACATGTGTGTACATGGGTGCACACGCGTGTATGAGTGCAGATGCGTGTACATGGGTGCACATGTGTGTACATGGGTCCACATGTGTGTACATGGGTCCACACGCGTGTACATGGGTGCACATGCGTGTGTACATGGGTGCAGACGCACGCCCACGGGTGCACATGCGTGTACATGGGTGCACACACGTGTACATGGGTGCATACGCACGCCCATGGGTGCACACGCGTGTAGATGGGTGCACATGCGTGTGCGCTGCCACACGCCAGAGCTGAGCACCGCCACGTGTTGCAGCCCTGCCCACACACACACCTGGGGGCATGCACACACGTGCACGTGAGCCGTGTGGACACGTGTGGGGTCACAGCCCTGCCCCGTGTCCCCTGGCGGGTGCACGGGTGTGTGTGTGTGTGTACGTGTGTGTGTGTACGTGTGTGTACGTGTGTGTGTGTACGTGTGTGTACACGTGTGTGTGTACATGTGTGTGTGTACACGTGTGTGTATACGTGTGTATGTGTGTGTACGTGTGTATGTACATGTGCGTGTGTACACATGTGTGTGTGTACACGTGTGTGTGTCCATGTGTGTGCCCCTGTGTGTGTGTACATGGCATGAAGGGGAGCACACGCGTGTGCACGCTGTTTCTTTAGCGGGGGGGTGCATGGGGGTTGCATGGAGGGCTTGGAGTTGTGTGCATGGTGTCACCCATCAGTGCCCTGTGTCACCCGGTGTCACCCATCAGTGCCCTGTGTCACCCAGTGTCACCCATCAGTGCCCAGTGTCACCCAGCTGTTCCCAGTGTCTTGATGTCCCATTGTCCCGGTGTCCCAGTGTCCCATATCCCATTGTCCCGGTGTCCCAGTGTCCCATATCCCATTGCCCTGGTATCCCTGTGTCCCATATCCCATTGTCCCGGTGTCCCAGTGTCCCATATCCCATTGCCCTGGTATCCCTGTGTCCCATATCCCATTGTCCCGGTGTCCCAGTGTCCCATATCCCATTGCCCTGGTATCCCTGTGTCCCATATCCCATTGTCCCGGTGTCCCAGTGTCCCATATCCCATTGTCCCGATGTCCCAGTGTCCCATGTCCATTGCCCTGTCACACTGTATCCCTGTGTCCCCCATGTCCCCCATCACGCTGTCCCCATGTCCCATGTCCCACATCACGCTCTCCCCATGTCCCCCATCACGCTGTCCCCATGTCCCATGTCCCCCATCACGCTGTCCCCATGTCCCATGTCCCCCATCACGCTGTCCCCATGTCCCATGTCCCACATCACGCTCTCCCCATGTCCCCCATCACACTGTCCCCATGTCCCATGTCCCATGTCCCCCATGTCATGTCCCCCATCACCCCATGTCCCCCCATGTCTCCCCATGTCCCCCATCACGCTCTCCCCATGTCCCCCATCACGCTCTCCCCATGTCCCATGTCCCCCATGATGCTTTCCCCATGTCCCCCATCACGCTGTCCCCATGTCCCACATCACGCTGTCCCCATGTCCCCCATCACGCTGTCCCCATGTCCCATGTCCCCCATCACTCTCTCCCCATGTCCCCCATCACGCTGTCCCCATGTCCCATGTCCCCCATCATGCTCTCCCCATGTCCCCCATCACGCTGTCCCCATGTCCCCCATCACCCTGTCTCATCACGCTGTCCCCATGTCCCCATCACGCTGTCCCCATGTCCCCATGTCCCCCCCCCATCACTCTCTCCCCATGTCCCCCATCACGCTGTGCCCCATGTCCCATGCCCCCCATCACGCTGTCCCCATGTCCCGTGTCCCCCATCACGCTGTCCCCATGTCCCCCATCACGCTGTCCCCATGTCCCCATCACGCTGTCCCCATGTCCCATGTCCCCCATCACGCTGTCCCCATGTCCCCATCACGCTGTGCTGTCCCCATCACGTCCCCATGTCCCCCATCACGCTGTCCCCATGTCCCCATCACGCTGTGCTCCATGTTGTCCCCATGTCCCCCATCACGCTGTGCTCCATGTTCCATGTCCCCCATCACGCTGTGCTCCATGTCCCATGTCCCCCATCATGCTGTCCCCATGTCCCCCATCACGCTGTCCCCATGTCCCCATCACGCTGTGCTCCATGTCCCATGTCCCCCATCACGCTGTCCCCATGTCCCATGTCCCCCATCACACTGTCCCCATGTCCCCCATCACGCTGTCCCCATGTCCCCATCACGCTGTGCCCCGTCCCCCCCAGGCAAGGGCCCCGAGACGCTCTTTGCGGGGCAGAAGCTGGATGACAACGAGTGGCACTCGGTGCGGGTGCTGCGGCGCGGGCGCAGCCTCCAGCTCTCCGTCGACAACGTCACCGTTGAAGGTGCGCGGGCACCGGGACACGGGGGCACGGGGATGGAGGGGGCAGCGCAGGAGGATGAGGGTGCTTGGTCATGGGTGCTCTGGTCCGTGGGATGGGGATGCTCAGCTCCAGGGGATGGGGATGCTCAGCTCCATGGGATGGGGATGCTCAGGTCCATGGGATGGGGATGCTCAGGTCCATGGGATGGGGATGTTCAGGTCCATGGGATGGGGATGCTCAGGTCCATGGGATGGGGATGCTCAGCTCCAGGGGACGGGGATGCTCAGGTCCATGGGATGGGGATGCTCAGGTCCATGGGATGAGGATGCTCAGGTCCATAGGATGGGGATGCTCAGGTCCATGGGATGGGGATGCTCAGGTCCATGGGATGGGGATGCTCAGGTCCATGGGATGTGGATGTTCAGGTCCAGGGGATGGGGATGCTCAGGTCCATGGGATGGGGATGCTCAGGTCCATGGGATGGG
>NW_026639529.1:0-492 GCF_028554395.1 Pezoporus wallicus | reverse complement strand
TTCCTCTAAGTCGTTTGAAGCCTTTTATTCATTTCCTTTTCTGAACCATTTTTGTCCATTTCTCAACGCTTTTGAGCCGTGTTTGGCTATTTCGAAGCAATTTTTGCCTATTCAATCCCCTTTGAAACTCATTTAAAGCCATTTTTTGACATTTCTATCGTATCTTTGGCAAGTTTCAAAGGGTTCTAAGCCATTTTTCTCTTTTTCTTACTAGTTTTTGCCCCATTTTTTCCTGTTTTCAGTCATTTTTGGCCATTTCTAACCCATTTTTCTGAATTTCTAACCCATTTTAAGATATTTCCCCTTTTTCTAACCCTTTTTTGTCAAATTCCAGCCCTTTGGAAGACATTTCTTTCCTTTTCTAAAACATTTTTGCCCATTTCTAAGTCGTTTGAATGCTTGCTTTATTTAACTTTTCTAACCCATTTTTCTCAATTTCTAACGCTTTAAAAGCCATACTTTCCTTTTCTAAGCTGTTTTCCCCATCACAAT
>NW_026639528.1:0-486 GCF_028554395.1 Pezoporus wallicus | reverse complement strand
CGGCTGCCCAGGGGCAGAACGATTAGTGCACGAACGTCTGGCGTCTGCTCCCAAAGTCGAAGAGCCAGGAGGGAAAGCATTTGCGGGGCATCTTCAGCACACAGTCAGCTTTGCAATGCTGTCACCATTATTGCTGTCACTCCTCGGTTTCATACCTAAAAGTACATTTGAATGCAACCTCTCCAAAGCTGCTTCTCAGCTGCCCAGAAGCTCAGCGATTAGTGCACGAACGTCTGGCTTCTGCTCCCAGCGCCGAAGAGCCAGGAGGGAAAGCATGTGCTGGGCATCTTCAGCACACAGTCAGCTTTGCAACGGTGTCACCATCATTGCTGTCGCTCCTCAGTGTCATACCTAAAGGTCCATTTGAATGCACCCTCTTCGGAGCTTGCTCTCGGCTGCCCAGCAGCACAGTGAGTAGAGCACGAACAGTTGCCGTCTGCTCCCACAATCGAAGAGCCAGGAGGGAAAGCTAGTGCTCTGAATCTT
>NW_026639527.1:0-480 GCF_028554395.1 Pezoporus wallicus | reverse complement strand
AATCATGGTGCTCTATGAGGTAAGAATTATGCTCTATGATGCAACAATGGGGCTCTAGGATGCAATAATGGGGCTCTATGAGGCAATAATGGGGCTCTGATGCAATAATGAGGCTCTATGAGATTATAATGGGCCTCTATGATTCAATAATGGGACTCTATGAGGCTATAATGGGACTCTATGGAGCAATAATGGTACTCTATGATTAAATAATGGGGCTCTATGCTGCAATCATGGTGCTCTATGAGGTAAGAATTGGGCTCTATGAAGCAATAATGGGGCTCTATGAGGCAATAATGGGGCTCTGATGCAATAATGAGGGTCTATGAGGTTATAATGGGCTCTATGATGCAATAATGGGGATCTATGAGGCAATAATGGGGATCTATGAAGCAATAATGCAGCTCCATGAGGCTATAATGGAGTCTATGACGCAATAATGGAGCTCTATGTCGCAATAATGGGGCTCTATGATGTTAT
>NW_026639526.1:0-49041 GCF_028554395.1 Pezoporus wallicus | reverse complement strand
GGTTTCCATGGCGACGATGGGGTTTCAATGGCGACGATGGAGTTTCAATGGGGTTTCCATGGCGACAATGGGATTTCAATTGGGTTTCCATGTCGATGAAGGGGTTTCAATGTGGTTTCCATGGCGACAATGGGGTTTCAATGGGGTTTCCATGGGAACCATGGGGTTTCAATGGGGTTTCCATGGCGACGATGGGGTTTCAATAAGGTTTCCATGGCAACAATGGGCTTTCAATGGGGTTTCCATGGCGACGATGGAGTTTCAATGGGGTCTCCATGGCGACGATGGGGTTTCAATGGGGTTTCCATGGCGACGATGGGGTTTCAATGGGGTTTCCATGGCGACGATGGGGTTTCAATGTGGTTTCCATGGCGACAATGGGGTTTCAATGGGGTTTCCATGGCAACCATGGGGTTTCAATGGGGTTTCCATGGCGACGATGGGGTTTCAGTGGGGTTTCCATGGCGATGATGGGGTTTCAATGGGGTCTCCATGGCGACGATGGGGTTTCAATGGGGTTTCCATGGGAACCATGGGGTTTCAATGGGGTTTCCATGGCGACAATGGGATTTCAATGGGGTTTCCATGGCAACCATGTGGTTTTCCCCCCCCCCGTCTGCAGGTGGACATCAGTGCGGCCGTGGCCTACACCATGGCAGCCAAGGAGGAGGGGGAGCTGCAGCTCATGCGCCGCGCCGCCGCCATCACCTCCGAGCTCTTCAGCAAGTTCTTCAAGGAGCGCGTCATGGAGATCGTCGACGCCGACGAGGTCGGCTTGCGGGCCCAAAAACACCGCTTTTTGACCCAAAATCCATCTCAGGACCCCCGAAAACCCCGCTTTTCAACCCAAAATCCACCCCGGGACCCCAAAAACACCGCTTTTCAACCCAAAATCCATCCTAAGACCCAAAAAACCCCACTTTTCAACCCAAAATCCATCTCAGGACCCCAAAAACACCGCTTTTCAACCCAAAATCCATCCTAAGACCCAAAAACACCGCTTTTCAGCCCAAAATACACCCCGGGACCCCAAAAACACCGCTTTTCAACCCAAAATCCATCCTAAGACCCAAAAACACCGCTTTTCAGCCCAAAATCCATCCTAAGACCCAAAAACACCGCTTTTCAACCCAAAATCCATCCTAAGACCCAAAAACACCGCTTTTCAACCCAAAATCCATCCTAAGACCCAAAAACACCGCTTTTCAGCCCAAAATACACCCCGGGACCCCAAAAACACTGCTTTTCAGCCCAAAATCCATCCTAAGACCCAAAAAACCCCGCTTTTCAACCCAAAATCCATCCTAAGACCCAAAAACACTGCTTTTCAGCCCAAAATCCATCCTAAGACCCAAAAAACCCCGCTTTTCAACCCAAAATCCATCCTAAGACCCAAAAACACCGCTTTTCGACCCAAAATCCATCCTAAGACCCAAAAAACCCCGCTTTTCAACCCAAAATCCATCCTAAGACACAAAAACACCGCTTTTCAACCCAAAATCCATCTCAGGACCCCAAAAACACCGCTTTTCAACCCAAAATCCATCTCAGGACCCCCAAAACGACGTTTTTCAACCCAAAATCCATCTCAGGACCCCAAAAAAACTTTTTTTTTCAACCCAAAATCCATCCTGGGAGCACAAAAACGCCACCTTTTAACCCAAAATCCATCTTAGGACCCCAAAACACTGCTTTTCAACCCAAAATCCATCTCAGGACCCCCAAAAACACCGCTTTTCAACCCCAAATCAACCTCGGGACCCCAAAAACACCACTTTTCAACCCAAAATCCATCCTAAGACCCAAAAACCCCGCTTTTCAACCCAAAATCCATCTCAGGACCCCAAAAACACCGCTTTTCAACCCCAAAAATCCATCCTAAGACCCAAAAACCCCGCTTTTCAACCCAAAATCCATCTCAGGACCCCCAAAAACACCGCTTTTCAACCCCAAATCAACCTCGGGACCCCAAAAACACCACTTTTCAACCCAAAATCCATCCTAAGACCCAAAAACCCCGCTTTTCAACCCAAAATCCATCTCAGGACCCCAAAAACACCGCTTTTCAACCCCAAAAATCCATCCTAAGACCCAAAAACCCCGCTTTTCAACCCAAAATCCATCTCAGGACCCCAAAAACACCGCTTTTCAACCCAAAATCCATCCTAAGACCCAAAAACCCCGCTTTTCAACCCAAAATCCATCTCAGGACCCCCAAAAACACCGCTTTTCAACCCAAAATCCATCTCAGGACCCCAAAAACACCGCTTTTCAACCCAAAATCCATCTCAGGACCCCAAAAACCCCGCTTTTCAACCCAAAATACACCCCGGGACCCCAAAAACACCGCTTTTCAACCCAATTTTTCCCCCCATTTTTCCTAAACCTCCATTTTTCCCCAAAACCCCATTTTTTCCCTCATTTTCCCATTTTCCCCCCATTTCCCCCCACTTCCCCCCATTTCCCCCCATTTCCCCCCATTTCCCCCCATTTCCCCCCCATTTCCCCCCCACTTTAACCCCGTTCCTGCCCCACTGCAGAAGGTCCGTCACTGCAAGCTGGCCGAGGCGGTGGAGCAGGCGCTCGAGGACAAGCGCTACTTGGGGGGCGCGGACCCCGGCGCCGTGGAGCTCTGCTACCCCCCCATCATCCAGAGCGGGGGGCACTACAGCCTCAAGTTCAGCGTCGTCAGGTGCGCCAGACACACGCGTTCTGGGGGGCAGACCCATAGATTCTATGGGGCAGACCCACGGATTCTATGGGGCAGACCCACGGATTCTATGGGGCAGAGCCACACGTTCTGGGGGGCAGACCCACGGATTCTATGGGGCAGACCCACATGTTCTGTGGGGCAGACCCACAGATTCTATGGGGCAGAGCCACACGTTCTGTGGGGCAGACCCACAGATTCTATGGGGCAGACCCACGGATTCTATGGGGCAGACCCACGGATTCTATGGGGCAGAGCCACACGTTCTGGGGGGCAGACCCACGGATTCTATGGGGCAGACCCACATGTTCTGTGGGGCAGACCCACAGATTCTATGGGGCAGAGCCACACGTTCTGTGGGGCAGACCCACAGATTCTATGGGGCAGAGCCACACGTTCTGGGGGGCAGACCCACGGATTCTATGGGGCAGAGCCACACGTTCTGGGGGGCAGACCCACGGATTCTATGGGGCAGACCCACGTATTCTGGGGGGCAGACCCACGGATTCTATGGGGCAGACCCACATATTCTGTGGGGCAGACCCATACATCCCATAGGACAGACCCATAGATTCTATGCCGCAGACCCATAGATTCTATGGGGCAGACCCACGGATTCTATGGGGCAGACCCACGGATTCTATGGGGCAGACCCACAGATCCCCACAGAGCAACCCCATACATCCCATAGGACAGCCCCATGCATCCCATAGCACAGCCCCATAGATTCTATGGGGCAGACCCATGGATTCAATGGGGCAGACCCATAGATCCCCATAGAGCAGCCCCATAATACCCATATGACAGCCCCATACATCCCATAAGACAGACCCGTAGATTCTATGCCGCAGACCCATAGATTCTATGTTGCAGCCCACGGATTCTATGGGGCAGACCCATGGATTCTGTGGGGCAGACCCATACATCCCCATGGGGCAGCCCTATCAGTCCCCATAGAGCAGCCCCATACATCCCATACGACAGACCCATACATTCTATGCTGCAGACCCATAGATTCTATGGGGCAGACCCACGGATTCTATGGGGCAGACCCACATATTCTGTGGGGCAGACCCATAGATCCCCATAGAGCAGCCCTATAGGTCCCATAGGAGAGCCCCATAGATTCTATGCCGCAGACCCATAGATTCTATGTTGCAGACCCACACATTCTATGGGGCAGACCCACACATTCTATGGGGCAGCCCCACACATTCTATGGGGCAGACCCACAGATCCCCATAGAGCAGCCCTAGAGGTCCCATAGGACAGCCCTATGCATCCCATATCACATCCGCATCGATTCTATGGGTCAGCCCCACGGATTCTATGGGTCATCCCCACGGACTCTATGGGTCATCCCCACGGATTCTATGGGTCATCCGCACGGATTCTATGGGTCAGCCGCACGGATTCTATGGGGCAGCCCCACACATTCTATGGGGCAGACCCACAGATCCTCATAGAGCAGCCCTAGAGGTCCCATAGGACAGCCCTATGCATCCCATATCACATCTGCATCGATTCTATGGGTCAGCCCCACACATTCTATGGGTCATCCCCACGGATTCTATGGGTCATCCCCACGTATTCTATGGGTCATCCGCACGGATTCTATGGGTCATCCGCACGGATTCTATGGGTCAAGCCCACGTATTCTATGGGTCATCCGCACGGATTCTATGGGTCATCCGCACGGATTCTATGGGTCAAGCCCACGGATTCTATGGGTCATCCGCACGGATTCTATGGGTCATCCGCACGGATTCTATGGGTCATCCGCACGGATTCTATGGGTCAAGCCCTTGGATTCTATGGGTCATCCGCACGGATTCTATGGGTCATCCGCACGGATTCTATGGGTCATCCCCACGGATTCTATGGGTCATCCCCACGTATTCTATGGGTCATCCGCACGGATTCTATGGGTCATCCCCACGTATTCTATGGGTCATCCCCACGTACTCTATGGGTCATCCCCACGGATTCTATGGGTCCGCCGCCCAGACGCTATGGGGCAGCCCCATAGGGCAGCCGTACCTAGCGCTGTGGGTCTGCCCCATGGCAGTGACCGCCACGCGCTGCACTTCGGGGCCATCACGTGCGCCATGGGGGTGCGGTACCGCTCCTACTGCTCCAACCTGGTGCGGACGCTGCTATAGGGCACCATCAGGGGCAGCCCCATAGGGGTCAATGGTCCCCATAGCTTTATAGAGCAGCCCCACAGGTCCCATAGGACAGCCCCATAGATTCTATGCCGCAGACCCATAGATTCTATGTTGCAGACCCACACATTCTATGGGGCAGACCCACACATTCTATGGGGCAGCCCCACACATTCTATGGGGCAGACCCACAGATCCCCATAGAGCAGCCCTAGAGGTCCCATAGGACAGCCCTATGCATCCCATATCACATCCGCATCGATTCTATGGGTCAGCCCCACAGATTCTATGGGTCATCCCCACGTATTCTATGGGTCATCCCCACGTACTCTATGGGTCATCCCCACGTACTCTATGGGTCATCCCCACGTATTCTATGGGTCATCCCCACGTACTCTATGGGTCATCCCCACGGATTCTATGGGTCCGCCGCCCAGACGCTATGGGGCAGCCCCATAGGGCAGCCGTACCTAGCGCTGTGGGTCTGCCCCATGGCAGTGACCGCCACGCGCTGCACTTCGGGGCCATCACGTGCGCCATGGGGGTGCGGTACCGCTCCTACTGCTCCAACCTGGTGCGGACGCTGCTGGTGGAGCCCGGCGCCGAGGCCCAGGAGCTCTATGGGTTCCTGCTCCTGCTCCACGAGAGCCTCCTCAGGGAGATGAGGCCTGGTGAGGGGATGGGGGGGGGGATGTGGGGGTCTATGGGGGTCTATGGGGTGGATATGGGGTGGATATGGGGGTCTATGGGGTGTCTATGGGGGTCTATGGGGTGTCTATGGGGGTCTATGACAATCTATGGGGGTCTATGGGGTCTATAGGATGGATATGGGGGTCTATGGGGTGTCTGGGGTGGATATGGGGGTCTATGGGGGGGATATGGGGGGTCTATGGGGGTCTATGGGGTGTCTATGGGGGTCTATGACAATCTACGGGCTTCTATGGGGTGTCTATGGGGGGGATATGGGGGTCTATGGTGTGTCTATGGGGTGGATATGGGGGTCTATGGGGGTCTATGGGGTGGATATGGGGGGATATGGGGGGGATATGGGGGTCTGTGGGGGGGATATGGGGTGTCTATGGGGGGTTTATGGGGGTCTATAGGATGGATATGGGGGTCTGTGGGGTGTCTATGGGGTGTCTATGGGGGTCTATGGGGGTGTATGAGGATCTACGGGGGTCTATGGGGTGTCTATGGGGGTCTGTGGGGGGTCTATGGGGTGTCTATGGGGGGTCTATGGGGTGTCTATGGGGGTCTATGGGGTGTCTATGGGGGTCTGTGGGGGGTCTATGGGGTGTCTATGGGGGTCTATGGGGGTGTATGAGGATCTATGGGGGTCTATGGGGTGTCTATGGGGGTCTGTGGGGTGGATATGAGGGGACATGGGGGGATATGGGGTGGATATGGAGGCCTGTGGGGGGGATATGGGGGGCTAAGGCGTTTCTATGAGGATCTATGGGGTCTGTGGGGCTCTATGGGGGTTGTTTTGTTCCATTTTCCCCATTTCTCCCCCCATTTCACCCCATTTTCTCCTGTTTCCCCCCATTGCGCCCCATTTCTGCCCCATTGCGCCCCATTGCGCCCCATTGCGCCCCATAGGCGCCCGTCTCTGTGACGTTTACGGCGCCGTCATGGACGTGGTGAAGCGCCAGCGCCCGGAGCTGCTGGGCAAGATCACCAAGAACCTGGGGTAAGGGGGCAGGGCGCTATGGGGCAGGGCGCTATGGGGCAGGATCGGACCCCTATGGGGCAGGATTGGGTCCTATGGGGCAGGATTGGGTCGCTATGGGGCAGGATCGGGTCGCTATGGGGCAGGATTGGGTTGCTATGGGTCAGGATTGGGTTTCTATGGGTCAGGATTGAGTCTCTAGGTGTCAGGATTGGGTCATATGGGGCAGGATTGGGTCGCTATGGGGCAGGATCAGGTCGCTATGGGGCAGGATTGGGTTGCTATGGGTCAGGATTGGGTTTCTATGGGTCAGGATTGGGTCTCTATGGGTCAGGATTGGGTCGCTATGGGGCAGGATTGGGTCGCTATGGGCAGGATTGGACCCTATGGGGCAGGATTGGGTCTCTATGGGTCAGGATTGGGTCGCTATGGGGCAGGATTGGGTCCTATGGGGCAGGATTGGGTCCTATGGGGCAGGATCAGACACCTATGGGGCAGGATTGGGTCGCTATGGGGCAGGATTGGGTCGCTATGGGTCAGGATTGGGTCCTATGGGGCAGGATTGGGTTCAGTTTGGGTCAGGATCGGGCCCCTATGGGGCAGGATCGGACACCTATGGGGCAGGATTGGGTCCTATGGGGCAGGATTGGGTCGCTATGGGTCAGGATCAGACCCTATGGGGCAGGATTGGGTCGCTATGGGGCAGGGTCGGACCCCTATGGGGCAGGACTGGGTCCTATGGGGCAGGATTGGGTTCAGTTTGGGTCAGGATCGGGCCCTATTGATCAGTATCGGGCCCCTATGGGGTAGGAATAGGGCAGGATTGGGCTCTATAGATCAGGATCGGGTCCCTATGGGGCAGGACTGGGTCCTATGGGGCAAGATTGGGTCCTATGGGGCAGGATTGGGTTCATTTTGGGTCAGGATCGGGCCCTATTGATCAGTATCAGGCCCCTATGGGGCAGGATTGGGTTCAGTTTGGGGCAGGATCGGGCCCCTATGGGGCAGGATCGGGTTCAGTTTGGGGCAGGATTGGGTCGCTATGGGGCAGGATTGGGTCGCTATGGGGCAGGATCGGACCCTATGGGTCAGGATTGGGTCTCTATGGGGCAGGATTGGGTCTCTATGGGTCAGGATCGGGTCTCTATGGGTCAGGATTGGGTCGCTATGGGGCAGGATTGGGTCGCTATGGGTCAGGATTGGGTCGCTATGGGGCAGGATTGGGTCGCTATGGGGCAGGATTGGGTCGCTATGGGTCAGGATCGGACGCTATGGGTCAGGATTGGGTCGCTATGGGTCAGGATCGGGTCGCTATGGGTCAGGATTGGGTCGCTATGGGGCAGGATCGGACCCTATGGGTCAGGATTGGGTCTCTATGGGGCAGGATTAGATCGCTATGGGGCAGGATCAGACCCTATGGGTCAGGATTGGGTCTCTATGGGTCAGGATCGGGTCGCTATGGGTCAGGATCAGACCCTATGGGTCAGGATTGGGTCGCTATGGGTCAGGATCGGGTCGCTATGGGTCAGGATCAGACCCTATGGGTCAGGATTGGGTCGCTATGGGTCAGGATCGGGTCTCTATGGGGCAGGACTGGGTCCTATGGGTCAGGATTGGGTCTCTATGGGGCAGGATTGGGTCTCTATGGGTCAGGATCGGGTCTCTATGGGTCAGGATCAGTCGCTATGGGGCAGGATTGGGTCGCTATGGGTCTGCCCCACAGGTTCGCGATGGGCATCGAGTTCCGCGAGGGCTCCTTGGTCATCAACAGCAAGAACCAGCAGCGCCTCAAGAAGGGTGAGCACGGACCCAAAAACGCCTTTTTTCACCCCAAAATTGCCCTTTGTCACCCCAAAATTGGCTTTTTTCACCCCAAAAATGGCTTTTTTCACCCAAAAATGGCCTTTTTCACCCCAAAATTGTCCTTTTTTACCCCAAAATTGGCGCTTTTCACCCCCAAAATGCCCTTTTTCACCCCAAAATCGGCCTTTGTTACCCCAAAAAGGCCTTTTTCACCCCAAAATTTTTCACCAAAATTTCCCAATTTCCCCCCAAAATTTCCGATTTCCCCCCAAATTACCAATTTTTCACAGAATTTTTTATTTCCCCCAAATTTCCAATTTTACCACAAAATTTTCCAATTCCCCTCCAAATTTCCAATTCCCCCCAAATTTCCCTCCAAAATTCCCATTTCCCCCAAAAAATCCCAAATTTTCACTGATTTTTTCCTACAAATTTTCCTATTTTCCTCACCAAAATTCCCAAATTTTCACTTATTTTTTTCAATTTCCCCCAAACTTCCCAATTTTCCACCAACTTTTTCCAATTTCCCCCAAAATTACCCCAAATCCCCACCAAAATTCCCACATTTCCACCAAATTTCCCAATTTCCCCCAAATTTCTGACATTTCACCCAATTTTCCACCAAAATTTCCCCCAAATTTCCTGATCTCCCCAATTTCCCAAATTTCCCCCAAATTTTCCCGTTTCCCCAATTTTCCAAATTTCCACCAAATTTCCCAATTTTCCCCAAATGTCCAAAATTTCCCCCAAATTTCCAAAATTTCCCCTGAATTTCCCGATTTTTCACCAAATTTCCCCAATTTTCCCCTAAATTTCCCAATTTTTCACCAAATTTTCCCAAATTCCCCCAAATTCCCAATTTTTCACCAAATTTCCCCAAATTTCCCCCCAAATTCCCAATTTTTCACCAAATCTCCCCAAATTTCCCCTGAATTTCCCGATTTTTCACCAAATTTTCCCAAATTTCCCCCCAAATCCCCCCATTTCCCCCCCGATTCCCCTCCCCCCATCCCAGGCATGGTGTTCAGCGTCCACGTGGGGCTCTCGGAGCTGCCCAATCGGGACGGGCGCCGCCCCGAGGACCGCACCTACGCCATCTTCATCGGGGACACCGTGCTCGTCGAGGAGGTCACCCCTCCCCCACCCCCCTCCCCCACCCCCCGCCCCATGGGACCCATCCCCCGCCCCCATATTCCCCACCCATCCCCCCCCCATGGGACCCATTCCCCTCCCCCCATCCCCACCCATCCCCCACCCCCATCCCCCCCCATTCCCAGCCCCGTTTCCACCCCCCACCCCCCCATGGGCCCCAATCTCCCCCCATCCCCCACCCAATTTCCCCCCATATCCCCCCCATCCCCCAATCTCCCCCATCCCCCCCCATTCCCCTCCCCCTTCCCACCCCCATTTCCCCCCCATGGGCCCCATTCCTGCCCCATCCCCCACCCCATTTCCCCCCATCCTCCCCATTCCCTTCCCATGGGCCCCACATCCCCCCCCCATCCCATTTCCCCCCATATCCCCCCCCAATCCCCCCCATTCCCAGCCCCATTTCCAGCCCCCTTCCCCCCACATCCCCCCTGATTCTCCCCCCATCCCCCCCCATATCCCCCCTGCCCCACATCCCCCCCATTCCACCCCATATCCCCCATTCCCACATCCCCCCACATTCCACCCCATATCCCTGCCCCACATCCCCCCCATTCCACCCCATATCCCTGCCCCACATCCCCCCCATTCCACCCCATATCCCTGCCCCACATCCCCCCCATTCCACCCCATATCCCTGCCCCACATCCCCCCCATTCCACCCCATATCCCTGCCCCACATCCCCGCCCCACATTCCCCCCCCACATTCCCCCCCCCCATTCCCTGTGTCCCATAGGAGGGCCCGGCCACGGTGCTCACGGCCGTGAAGAAGAAGGTGAAGAACGTGGGCATCTTCCTCAAGGTGAGCCCGCAGTGGGGCACGCTGGGGGGGGGACAGCAAATGTGGGGCGAAAACAGAAAATTTGGGGTGAAAAACAGAAAATTTGGGGTGAAAAACAGAAAATTTGGGGTGAAAAACAGAAAATTTGGGGTGAAAACAGCAAATTTGGGGCGAAAAACAGCAAATTTGGGGTGAAAAACATGAAATTTGGGGTGAAAATGTCAAATTTGGGGTGAAAATGTCAAATTTGGGGAGAAATATCAAATTTGGGGGAAAACATCAAATTTAGGGTGAAAACGTCAAATTTGGGGTGAAAACAGCAAATTTGGGGTGAAAATGTCAAATTTGGGGAGAAAACGTTAAATTTGGGGAGAAAACAGCAAATGTGGGGTGAAAATGTCAAATTTGGGGTGAAAATATCAAATTTGGGGTGAAAATATCAAATTTGGGGTGAAAACGTCAGATTTGGGGGAATATCAAATTTGGGGGAAAACATCAAATTTGGGGTGAAAACGTCAAATTTGGAGTGAAAATGTCAAATTTGGGGAGAAAGTGTCAAAATAGGAGTGAAAAAGTCAGATTTGGGTTGAAAACATCGTTTTTCCATCAAATTTTTGTCTAATTTCCCAATTTCTCCCCAAATTTGTACCAATTCACACAATTTTTCCCGTTCCACCTCAAATTCACTCCAATTCCTCTCAAATTCACGTCAAATTTGTGCCAAATTCCCCCATTTTCCCCCAAATTTGTCCCAATTCACCCAATTTTCACCCATTTCCGCCCAAATTTGTCCAAATTCACGCAATTCTCACCCATTTCCCCCAAAATTTGTCCCAATTCACCCAATTTTCACCTGTCCCCCCGAAATCCACACATTTCCCCAATTTTCCCCCAAATTTGTCCCAATTTTGCCCGCTCCACCTCAAATTCGAATTCCCCTCAAATTCACGTCAAATTTGTACCAAATTCCCAATTTTCCCCCATTTCCCAAAAAAATTTGTCCTAATTCACCCAATTTTCACCCATTCCCCCAAAATTCACGCAATTCCCCCATTTCCCCCAAAAAAATTGTCCCAATTTTCCCCATTCCTCCTCATTCACTCCAATTCCCCTCGAATTTTCATCAAATTTGTGCCAAATTCCCAATTTTCCCCCATTTCCCCCAAAAAATTTGTCCAAATTCACCCAATTTTCATCTGTTCCCTTGAAAATTCACACAATTCCCCCCAAAATTTGTCCCAATTTTCCCCATTCCTCCTCAAACTCACTCCAACTCCTCTCAAATTCGCATCAAATTTGTGCCAAATTCCCAATTTTCCCCCATTCCCCCCAAAATTTGTCCCAATTCACCCAATTTTCCCCCATTCCCTCCAAAATTTGTCCCAATTCCCCAATTTCACCCCCCAAATTCACCCAAATTTCCCCGTTCCCCCTCAAAACCCCACCAATTCCCCTCGAATTTTCATCAAATTTGTGCCAAATTCCCAATTTTCCCCCATTTCCCCCAAAATTTGTCCCAATTCACCCAATTTTCATCTGTTCCCTTGAAAATTCACACAATTCCCCTTAAAATTTGTCCCAATTTTTCCCATTCCTCCTCAAATTCCCACCAATTCCCCTCAAATTCGCATCAAATTTCTGCCAAATTCCCAATTTTCCCCTTTTCCCCAAAATTTGTCCAAATTCAATCAATTTTCATCTGTTCCCACAAAAATCCACACAATTCCCCCCGAAATTTGTCCCAATTTTCCCCATTCCTCCTCAAATTCCCACCAATTCCCCTCAAATTCTCATCAAATTTCTGCCAAATTCCCAATTTTCCCCTTTTCCCCAAAATTTGTCCCAATTCACCCAATTTTCCCCCATTCCCTCCAAAATTTGTCCCAATTCCCCAATTTCACCGCCCAAATTCACCCAAATTTCCCCGTTCCCCCTCAAAACCCCACCAATTCCCCTCGAATTTTCATCAAATTTGTGCCAAATTCCCAATTTTCCCCCAAATTTCCCCAAATTTCCCCCATTTCCCCCCCTCCCGCCCCATAGAACGAAGACGACGACGAGGAAGAGGAGGCCAAGGACGAGGCCGAAGACCTCTTGGGGCGCAGCTCGCGCGCGGCCCTGCTCACCGAGAGGACCCGGGTTCGATTCCCCCCCCCCCCCCTTTTCACCCCATAGCGGGTCCCCTATGGGGCCGGCCCCATAGCGCTGAGCCCTGCCCCACGGCGCCCCATAGAACGAGCTGACGGCCGAGGAGAAGCGCCGGGCCCACCAGAAGGAGTTGGCCACGCAACTCAACGAAGAGGCCCGGCGCCGGCTCACCGAGCAGAAGGGGGAGCAGCAGGTGCAGAGGTGAGGCCGTCCTGGACCCATAAGTAAGGGGGCAGCAGCCCCATAGCGTCCGGAAAGGGGGCTACGAGCCCCATAGATTCAATGGGGGTTGGGTATCGAGGCAATGGAGGTCTAGGGTTGAGTCAATGGGGGTCTAACGTTGAGTCAGTGGGGGTCTAGCGTTGAGTCAATGGGGGTCTACCGGCCCCATAGATTCAGTGGGTCAATGGGGGTCTACCACTGGGTCAATGGGGGTCTCCTGTTGAGTCAATGGGGGTCTTCCAGCCCCATAGATTCAATGGGGTTTGGGTATCGAGGCAATGGAGGTCTAGGGTTGAGTCAATGGGGGTCTAGCGTTGAGTCAGTGGGGGTCTACCGGCCCCATAGATTCAGTGGGTCAATGGGTGTCTACCATTGGGTCAATGGGGGTCTCCTGTTGAGTCAATGGGGGTCTTCCAGCCCCATAGATTCAATGGGGTTTGGGTGTCGAGGCAATGGAGGTCTAGGGTTGAGTCAATGGGGGTCTAGCGTTGAGTCAGTGGGGGTCTACCGGCCCCATAGATTCAGTGGGTCAATGGGTGTCTACCATTGGGTCAATGGGGGTCTCCTGTTGAGTCAATGGGGGTCTTCCAGCCCCATAGATTCAATGGGGTTTGGGTGTCGAGGCAATGGAGGTCTAGGGTTGAGTCAATGGGGGTCTAGCGTTGAGTCAGTGGGGGTCTACCGGCCCCATAGATTCAGTGGGTCAATGGGGGTCTACCACTGGGTCAATGGGGGTCTCCTGTTGAGTCAATGGGGGTCTTCCAGCCCCATAGATTCAATGGGGTTTGGGTATCGAGGCAATGGAGGTCTAGGGTTGAGTCAATGGGGGTCTAGCGTTGAGTCAGTGGGGGTCTACCGGCCCCATAGATTCAGTGGGTCAATGGGGGTCTACCAGTGGGTCAATGGGGGTCTCCTGTTGAGTCAATGGGGGTCTTCCAGCCCCATAGATTCAATGGGGTTTGGGTGTCGAGGCAATGGAGGTCTAGGGTTGAGTCAATGGGGGTCTAGCGTTGAGTCAGTGGGGGTCTACCGGCCCCATAGATTCAGTGGGTCAATGGGGGTCTACCACTGGGTCAATGGGGGTCTCCTGTTGAGTCAATGGGGTCTTCCAGCCCCATAGATTCAATGGGGTTTGGGTATCGAGGCAATGGAGGTCTAGGGTTGAGTCAATGGGGGTCTAGCGTTGAGTCAGTGGGGGTCTACCGGCCCCATAGATTCAGTGGGTCAATGGGGGTCTACCAGTGGGTCAATGGGGGTCTCCTGTTGAGTCAATGGGGGTCTTCCAGCCCCATAGATTCAGTGGGGTTGGGGTATCGAGGCAATGGAGGTCTAGGGTTGAGTCAATGGGGGTCTAGCGTTGAGTCAATGGGGGTCTACCGGCCCCATAGATTCAGTGGGTCAATGGGGGTCTACCAGTGGGTCAATGGGGGTCTTCCAGCCCCATAGATTCAATGGGGTTTGGGTGTTGAGGCAATGGAGGTCTAGGGTTGAGTCAGTGGAGGTCTAGGGTTGAGTCAATGGGGGTCTACCAGCCCCATAGATTCAGTGGGTCAATGGGGGTCTACCATTGGGTCAATGGGGTTCTACCATTGAGTCAATGGGGGTCTACTGTTGAGTCAATGGGGGTCTACCAGCCCCATAGATTCAGTGGGGTTGCGGTTCTACCTTCGACTCAATGGGGTCGATTGAGTTTTGGGGCTAAATCTATGGGGTTTTGGGCTAAATCCATGGGGTTTTGGTCTTCTCCCATTGACTCAATTGGGTCGATTGAGTTTTGGGGCTAAATCTATGGGGTTTTGGGCTAAATCCGTGGGGTTTTGGGTCCATTCCATGGGGTTTTGGTCTTCTCCCATTGACTCAATGGGGTCGATTGAGTTTTGGGTTAAATCCATGAGTTTTTGGGCTAAATCCATGGGGTTTTGGGCTAAATCCATGGGGTTTTGGTCTTCTCCCATTGACTCAATTGGGTCGATTGAGTTTTGGGTTAAATTCATGAGTTTTTGGGCTAAATCCATGGGGTTTTGGGCTAAATCCATGGGGTTTTGGTCTTCTCCCATTGACTCAATTGGGTCGATTGAGTTTTGGGGCTAAATCCGTGAGTTTTGGGGCTAAATCCATGGGGTTTTGGGCTAAATCCATGGGGTTTTGGTCTTCTCCCATTGACTCAATTGGGTCGATTGAGTTTTGGGGCTAAATCCATGGGGTTTTGGGCTAAATCCTTGGGGTTTTGGGTCCATTCCATGGGGTTTTGGTCTTCTCCCATTGACTCAATTGGGTCGATTGAGTTTTGGGTTAAATTCATGAGTTTTTGGGCTAAATCCATGGGGTTTTGGTCTTCTCCCATTGACTCAATTGGGTCGATTGAGTTTTGGGTTAAATCCATGGGGTTTTGGGCTAAATCCATGGGGTTTTGGGCTAAATCCATGGGGTTTTGGTCTTCTCCCATTGACTCAATTGGGTCGATTGAGTTTTGGGGCTAAATCCATGGGGTTTTGGGCTAAATCCATGGGGTTTTGGGCTAAATCCATGGGGTTTGGTCTTCTCCCATTGACTCAATTGGGTCGATTGAGTTTTGGGGCTAAATCTATGGGGTTTTGGGCTAAATCCGTGGGGTTTTGGGTCCATTCCATGGGGTTTTGGTCTTCTCCCATTGACTCAATTGGGTCGATTGAGTTTTGGGCTAAATCCATGGGGTTTTGGGCTAAATCCATGGGGTTTTGGGCTAAATCTATGGGGTTTTGGGCTAAACCCATGGTGTTTCTGCCCCATAGGGCTCGCAAGTCGAACGTGTCGTACCGGAGCGCGGCGCTGCTGCCGCGGGAGGCGCCGGTGCGCGAGCTCAAGCTCTTCATCGACAAGAAGTACGAGAGCGTCCTCGTGCCCGTCTTCGGCATCGCCGCCCCCTTCCACATCGCCACCATCAAGGTCAGACCCATAGCGACCCATAGCGACCCATAGCGGGACCCATAGAGACCCATTGGGACCCATAGAGACCCCATTGGGACCCATTGGGACTCGTAGATACGCCATAGAGACCCAAAAGGAGCAATAGAAACCCATTGGAACCCATTGGGACCCATAGCGACCCATAGCGGGACCCATAGCGGGACCCATAGCGGGACCCATAGTTACCCCATTGGAATGCATTGGGACCCATAGATACACCAGAGAGACACAAAAGGACCAATAGAAACCCATTGGGACCCATTGGGACCCATAGCGACCCATAGGGACCAATAGAAACACATTGGGACCCATAGAGACCCATAGAGACCCCATAGAGACCCGTATGCACCCATAGGGACCTATAGAGACCCCATAGAGACCCCATAGAGACACAGTGGTGCCCTATGGCTCCCGCCCCACTGATCCCCTATGGGACCTGCCCCACTGATCCCCTATGGGTCCTGCCCCACTGATCCCCTATGGGTCCCGCCCCACTGATCCCCTATGGGTCCCGCCCCACTGATGGCCTGTGGGTCCCCTCCACTGATCCCCTATGGGTCCCAATCTCCACCCCAATGATGTTCTATGGGTCCTGCCCCACTGATCCCCTATGGCTCCCGCCCCACTGATCCCCTATGGCTCCCGCCCCCACTGATCCCCTATGGGTCCCGCCCCACTGATTCCCTATGGGTCCCTTCCCATTGATCCCCTATGGCTCCCCCCCCATTGATCCCCTATGGCTCCCGCCCCATTGATCCCCTATGGCTCCCGCCCCACTGACCCCCTATGGGTCCCACCCCACTGATCCCCTATGGACCCAATCTCCACTCCAATGATGTTCCATGGGTCCCGCCCCATTGATCCCCTATGGGTCCCGCCCCACTGATCCCCTATGGGTCCAGCCCCACTGATCCCCTATGGGTCCCGCCCCACTCATCCCCTATGGGTCCTGCCCCACTGATCCCCTATGGCTCCCGCCCCACTAATCCCCTATGGGTCCCGCCCCACTGATCCCCTATGGGTCTCAATCTCCATCCCACTGCTGCTCTATGGGTCCTGCCCCATTGATCCCCTATGGGTCCTGCCCCATTGATCCCCTATGGCTCCCGCCCCACTGATCCCCTATGGGTCCCGCCCCACTGATCCCCTATGGGTCCTGCCCCACTGATCCCCTATGGGTCCCTCCCCATTGATCCCCTATGGCTCCCGCCCCACTGATCCCCTATGGGTCCTGCCCCACTGATCCCCTATGGGTCCCGCCCCACTGATCCCCTATGGGTCCCTTCCCATTGATCCCCTATGGGTCCTGCCCCACTGATCCCCTATGGGTCCTGCCCCACTGATCCCCTATGGGTCCCGCCCCACTGATCCCCTATGGGTCCCGCCCCACTGATCCCCTATGGCTCCCACCCCACTGATCCCCTATGGGTCCTGCCCCACTGATCCCCTATGGGTCCTGCCCCACTGATCCCCTATGGCTCCCACCCCACTGATCCCCTATGGGTCCTGCCCCACTGATCCCCTATGGGTCCCGCCCCACTGATCCCCTATGGGTCCTGCCCCACTGATCCCCTATGGCTCCCGCCCCACTGATCCCCTATGGGTCCTGCCCCACTGATCCCCTATGGGTCCTGCCCCACTGATCCCCTATGGGTCCCGCCCCACTGATCCCCTATGGGTCCCGCCCCACTGATCCCCTATGGGTCCCGCCCCACTGATCCCCTATGGGTCCTGCCCCACTGATCCCCTATGGGTCCCGCCCCACTGATCCCCTATGGGTCCTGCCCCACTGATCCCCTATGGGTCCTGCCCCACAGAACATCAGCATGTCGGTGGAGGGCGACTACACGTACCTGCGCATCAACTTCTACTGCCCGGGCAGCGCCCTGGGCCGCAACGAGGGCAACCTCTTCCCCAACCCGGAGGCCACCTTCGTCAAGGAGATGTGAGTCTGCCCCATAGCGACCCATAGATCCTGACCCATAGATCCTGCCCCATAGCGACCCATAGAGCCTGACCCATAGACACTGACCCATAGAACCTCTTCCCCAACCCGGAGGCCACCTTCGTCAAGGAGATGTGAGTCTGCCCCATAGCGACCCATAGATCCTGCCCCATAGCGACCCATAGAGCCTGACCCATAGACACTGACCCATAGAACCTCTTCCCCAACCCAGAGGCCACCTTCGTCAAGGAGATGTGAGTCTGCCCCATAGCGACCCATAGATCCTGACCCATAGATCCTGCCCCATAGCGACCCATAGATCCTGACCCATAGATTCTGCCCCATAGCTCCTGCCTCATAGATCCCAATGCATAGATCCTGCCCCATAGGTCCTGCTCTATAGCTCCAGCCCCATAGCTCCCGCCCCATAGCGCCCCATAGGTGCTGACCCATAGCTCCTGCCCCATAGCACCTATAGGGCGTCGAACCTGAAGAGCCCGGGGGAGGCGGCGGTGCCCGCGCTGAACCTGCAGAACGCCTGCCCATAGCTCCCGCCCCATAGCACCCCATAGCACCCCATAGATCCTGCCCCATAGCTTCCGCCCCATAGATCCCGCCCCATAGATTCTGCCCCATAGCTCCTGCCTCATAGATCCCAATGCATAGATCCTGCCCCATAGGTCCTGCTCTATAGCTCCAGCCCCATAGGTGCTGACCCATAGCTCCCGCCCCATAGCTCCCGCCCCATAGCGCCTGCCCCATAGGGCCTGACCCATAGCTCCTGCCCCATAGATTCTGCCCCATAGATCCTGCCTCATAGATCCCAATCCATAGATCCTGCCCCATAGGTCCTGCTCTATAGCTCCTGCCCCATAGCTCCCGCCCCATAGCGCCTGCCCCATAGGGGCTGACCCATAGCTCCTGCCCCATAGATTCTGCCCCATAGCTCCTGCCTCATAGATCCCAATCCATAGGTCCTGCTCTATAGCTCCAGCCCCATAGCTCCTGCCCCATAGCGCCCCATAGGTGCTGACCCATAGCTCCTGCCCCATAGCACCTATAGGGCGTCGAACCTGAAGAGCCCGGGGGAGGCGGCGGTGCCCGCGCTGAACCTGCAGAACGCCTGCCCATAGCTCCCACCCCATAGCTCCCGCCCCATAGCTCCTGCCCCATAGCTCCTGCCCCATAGATCCCGCCCCATAGATTCTGCCCCATAGCTCCTGCCTCATAGATCCCAATCCATAGATCCTGCCCTATAGATCCTGCTCTATAGCTCCAGCCCCATAGCTCCCGCCCCATAGGTGCTGACCCATAGCTCCTGCCCCATAGCACCTATAGGGCGTCGAACCTGAAGAGCCCGGGGGAGGCGGCGGTGCCCGCGCTGAACCTGCAGAACGCCTGCCCATAGCTCCCACCCCATAGCTCCCGCCCCATAGCTCCCGCCCCATAGCTCCTGCCCCATAGCTCCTGCCCCATAGATCCCACCCCATAGATTCTGCCCCATAGCTCCTGCCTCATAGATCCCAATCCATAGATCCTGCCCCATAGGTCCTGCTCTATAGCTCCAGCCCCATAGCTCCCGCCCCATAGGTGCTGACCCATAGCTCCTGCCCCATAGCACCTATAGGGCGTCGAACCTGAAGAGCCCGGGGGAGGCGGCGGTGCCCGCGCTGAACCTGCAGAACGCCTGCCCATAGCTCCCACCCCATAGCTCCCGCCCCATAGCTCCCGCCCCATAGCTCCTGCCCCATAGATCCCACCCCATAGATTCTGCCCCATAGCTCCTGCCTCATAGATCCCAATCCATAGATCCTGCCCCATAGGTCCTGCTCTATAGCTCCAGCCCCATAGCTCCCGCCCCATAGGTGCTGACCCATAGCTCCTGCCCCATAGCACCTATAGGGCGTCGAACCTGAAGAGCCCGGGGAGGCGGCGGTGCCCGCGCTGAACCTGCAGTACGCCTGCCCATAGCTCCCACCCCATAGCTCCCGCCCCATAGCTCCCGCCCCATAGCTCCTGCCCCATAGCTCCTGCCCCATAGATCCCACCCCATAGATTCTGCCCCATAGCTCCTGCCTCATAGATCCCAATCCATAGATCCTGCCCCATAGGTCCTGCTCTATAGCTCCTGCCCCATAGCTCCCGCCCCATAGCGCCTGCCCCATAGGGGCTGACCCATAGCTCCTGCCCCATAGCACCTATAGGGCGTCGAACCTGAAGAGCCCGGGGGAGGCGGCGGTGCCCGCGCTGAACCTGCAGAACGCCTGCCCATAGCTCCCGCCCCATAGCTCCCGCCCCATAGCTCCTGCCCCATAGCTCCTGCCCCATAGATCCCGCCCCATAGATTCTGCCCTATAGCTCCTGCCTCATAGATCCCAATGCATAGATCCTGCCCTATAGATCCTGCTCTATAGCTCCAGCCCCATAGCTCCCGCCCCATAGCGCCCCATAGGGGCTGACCCATAGCTCCTGCCCCATAGCACCTATAGGGCGTCGAACCTGAAGAGCCCGGGGGAGGCGGCGGTGCCCGTGCTGAACCTGCAGAACGCCTGCCCATAGCTCCCACCCCATAGCTCCCGCCCCATAGCTCCTGCCCCATAGCTCCTGCCCCATAGATCCCGCCCCATAGATTCTGCCCTATAGCTCCTGCCTCATAGATCCCAATGCATAGATCCTGCCCCATAGGTCCTGCTCTATAGCTCCAGCCCCATAGCTCCCGCCCCATAGGGGCTGACCCATAGCTCCTGCCCCATAGCACCTATAGGCGTCGAACCTGAAGAGCCCGGGGGAGGCGGCGGTGCCCGCGCTGAACCTGCAGAACGCCTGCCCATAGCTCCCGCCCCATAGCACCCCATAGCACCCCATAGATCCTGCCCCATAGCTTCCGCCCCATAGATCCCGCCCCATAGATTCTGCCCCATAGCTCCTGCCTCATAGATCCCAATGCATAGATCCTGCCCCATAGGTCCTGCTCTATAGCTCCCGCCCCATAGCTCCCGCCCCATAGGTGCTGACCCATAGCTCCTGCCCCATAGCACCTATAGGGCGTCGAACCTGAAGAGCCCGGGGGAGGCGGCTGTGCCCGCGCTGAACCTGCAGAACGCCTGCCCATAGCTCCCGCCCCATAGCTCCCGCCCCATAGCGCCTGCCCCATAGGGCCTGACCCATAGCTCCTGCCCCATAGATTCTGCCCCATAGATCCTGCCTCATAGATCCCAATCCATAGATCCTGCCCCATAGGTCCTGCTCTATAGCTCCTGCCCCATAGCTCCCGCCCCATAGCGCCTGCCCCATAGGGGCTGACCCATAGCTCCTGCCCCATAGCACCTATAGGGCGTCGAACCTGAAGAGCCCGGGGGAGGCGGCGGTGCCCGCGCTGAACCTGCAGAACGCCTGCCCATAGCTCCCGCCCCATAGCTCCCGCCCCATAGCGCCTGCCCCATAGGGCCTGACCCATAGCTCCTGCCCCATAGATTCTGCCCCATAGATCCTGCCTCATAGATCCCAATGCATAGATCCTGCCCCATAGGTCCTGCTCTATAGCTCCAGCCCCATAGCTCCCGCCCCATAGCGCCCCATAGGTGCTGACCCATAGCTCCTGCCCCATAGCACCTATAGGGCGTCGAACCTGAAGAGCCCGGGGGAGGCGGCTGTGCCCGCGCTGAACCTGCAGAACGCCTGCCCATAGCTCCCGCCCCATAGCTCCCGCCCCATAGCGCCTGCCCCATAGGGCCTGACCCATAGCTCCTGCCCCATAGATTCTGCCCCATAGATCCTGCCTCATAGATCCCAATCCATAGATCCTGCCCCATAGGTCCTGCTCTATAGCTCCTGCCCCATAGCTCCCGCCCCATAGCGCCTGCCCCATAGGGGCTGACCCATAGCTCCTGCCCCATAGCACCTATAGGGCGTCGAACCTGAAGAGCCCGGGGGAGGCGGCGGTGCCCGCGCTGAACCTGCAGAACGCCTGCCCATAGCTCCCGCCCCATAGCTCCCGCCCCATAGCGCCTGCCCCATAGGGCCTGACCCATAGCTCCTGCCCCATAGATTCTGCCCCATAGATCCTGCCTCATAGATCCCAATGCATAGATCCTGCCCCATAGGTCCTGCTCTATAGCTCCAGCCCCATAGCTCCCGCCCCATAGCGCCCCATAGGTGCTGACCCATAGCTCCTGCCCCATAGCACCTATAGGGCGTCGAACCTGAAGAGCCCGGGGGAGGCGGCGGTGCCCGCGCTGAACCTGCAGAACGCCTGCCCATAGCTCCCACCCCATAGCTCCTGCCCCATAGCTCCTGCCCCATAGCTCCTGCCCCATAGATCCCGCCCCATAGATTCTGCCCTATAGCTCCTGCCTCATAGATCCCAATGCATAGATCCTGCCCTATAGATCCTGCTCTATAGCTCCAGCCCCATAGCTCCCGCCCCATAGCGCCCCATAGGGGCTGACCCATAGCTCCTGCCCCATAGCACCTATAGGGCGTCGAACCTGAAGAGCCCGGGGGAGGCGGCGGTGCCCGTGCTGAACCTGCAGAACGCCTGCCCATAGCTCCCACCCCATAGCTCCCGCCCCATAGCTCCTGCCCCATAGCTCCTGCCCCATAGATCCCGCCCCATAGATTCTGCCCTATAGCTCCTGCCTCATAGATCCCAATGCATAGATCCTGCCCCATAGGTCCTGCTCTATAGCTCCAGCCCCATAGCTCCCGCCCCATAGGGGCTGACCCATAGCTCCTGCCCCATAGCACCTATAGGGCGTCGAACCTGAAGAGCCCGGGGGAGGCGGCGGTGCCCGCGCTGAACCTGCAGAACGCCTGCCCATAGCTCCCGCCCCATAGCACCCCATAGCACCCCATAGATCCTGCCCCATAGCTTCCGCCCCATAGATCCCGCCCCATAGATTCTGCCCCATAGCTCCTGCCCCATAGATCCCACCCCATAGATTCTGCCCCATAGCTCCTGCCTCATAGATCCCAATCCATAGATCCTGCCCCATAGGTCCTGCTCTATAGCTCCAGCCCCATAGCTCCCGCCCCATAGGTGCTGACCCATAGCTCCTGCCCCATAGCACCTATAGGGCGTCGAACCTGAAGAGCCCGGGGGAGGCGGCGGTGCCCGCGCTGAACCTGCAGAACGCCTGCCCATAGCTCCCACCCCATAGCTCCCGCCCCATAGCTCCCGCCCCATAGCTCCTGCCCCATAGCTCCTGCCCCATAGATCCCACCCCATAGATTCTGCCCCATAGCTCCTGCCTCATAGATCCCAATCCATAGATCCTGCCCCATAGGTCCTGCTCTATAGCTCCTGCCCCATAGCTCCCGCCCCATAGCGCCTGCCCCATAGGGGCTGACCCATAGCTCCTGCCCCATAGCACCTATAGGGCGTCGAACCTGAAGAGCCCGGGGGAGGCGGCGGTGCCCGCGCTGAACCTGCAGAACGCCTGCCCATAGCTCCCGCCCCATAGCTCCCGCCCCATAGCTCCTGCCCCATAGCTCCTGCCCCATAGATCCCGCCCCATAGATTCTGCCCTATAGCTCCTGCCTCATAGATCCCAATGCATAGATCCTGCCCTATAGATCCTGCTCTATAGCTCCAGCCCCATAGCTCCCGCCCCATAGCGCCCCATAGGGGCTGACCCATAGCTCCTGCCCCATAGCACCTATAGGGCGTCGAACCTGAAGAGCCCGGGGGAGGCGGCGGTGCCCGTGCTGAACCTGCAGAACGCCTGCCCATAGCTCCCACCCCATAGCTCCCGCCCCATAGCTCCTGCCCCATAGCTCCTGCCCCATAGATCCCGCCCCATAGATTCTGCCCTATAGCTCCTGCCTCATAGATCCCAATGCATAGATCCTGCCCCATAGGTCCTGCTCTATAGCTCCAGCCCCATAGCTCCCGCCCCATAGGGGCTGACCCATAGCTCCTGCCCCATAGCACCTATAGGCGTCGAACCTGAAGAGCCCGGGGAGGCGGCGGTGCCCGCGCTGAACCTGCAGAACGCCTGCCCATAGCTCCCGCCCCATAGCACCCCATAGCACCCCATAGATCCTGCCCCATAGCTTCCGCCCCATAGATCCCGCCCCATAGATTCTGCCCCATAGCTCCTGCCTCATAGATCCCAATGCATAGATCCTGCCCCATAGGTCCTGCTCTATAGCTCCCGCCCCATAGCTCCCGCCCCATAGGTGCTGACCCATAGCTCCTGCCCCATAGCACCTATAGGGCGTCGAACCTGAAGAGCCCGGGGGAGGCGGCTGTGCCCGCGCTGAACCTGCAGAACGCCTGCCCATAGCTCCCGCCCCATAGCTCCCGCCCCATAGCGCCTGCCCCATAGGGCCTGACCCATAGCTCCTGCCCCATAGATTCTGCCCCATAGATCCTGCCTCATAGATCCCAATCCATAGATCCTGCCCCATAGGTCCTGCTCTATAGCTCCTGCCCCATAGCTCCCGCCCCATAGCGCCTGCCCCATAGGGGCTGACCCATAGCTCCTGCCCCATAGCACCTATAGGGCGTCGAACCTGAAGAGCCCGGGGGAGGCGGCGGTGCCCGCGCTGAACCTGCAGAACGCGTTCCGCTCCATCAAGGAGGTGCAGAAGCGCTACAAGACGCGGGAGGCCGAGGAGAAGGAGAAGGAGGTGAGGGGGGATGTGGGGCAGGTGTGGGGCAGGGGTGGGTCAGCTATGGGGCAGGTGTGGGGCAGGGGTGGGGAAAGTGTGGGGAAAGTGTGGGGCAGGTATGGGGTCAGCTATGGGGCAGGTGTGGGGCAGGTGTGGGGCAGCTATGGAGCAGGTGTGGGGAAAGTGTGGGGCAGGTATGGGGTCAGCTATGGGGCAGGGGTGGGGCAGGTATGGGGTCAGCTATGGGGCAGGTGTGGGGCAGGTATGGGGACAGCTATGGGGCAGGTATGGGGTCAGCTATGGGGCAGGTGTGGGGCAGGTGTGGGGCAGCTATGGAGCAGGTGTGGGGAAAGTGTGGGGCAGGTATGGGGTCAGCTATGGGGCAGGGGTGGGGCAGGGGTGGGGAAAGTGTGGGAAAGTGTGGGGCAGGTATGGGGTCAGCTATGGGGCAGGGGTGGGGCAGGGGTGGGGAAAGTGTGGGGAAAGTGTGGGGCAGGTGTGGGGCAGGTGTGGGGAAAGTGGGGAAAGTGTGGGGCAGGTATGGGGTCAGCTATGGGGCAGGTGTGGGGCAGGTGTGGGGCAGCTATGGAGCAGGTGTGGGGAAAGTGTGGGGCAGGTATGGGGTCAGCTATGGGGCAGGGGTGGGGCAGGGGTGGGGAAAGTGTGGGGAAAGTGTGGGGCAGGTGTGGGGCAGGTGTGGGGACAGTGGGGAAAGTGTGGGGCAGGTATGGGGTCAGCTATGGGGCAGGTGTGGGGCAGGGGTGGGGAAAGTGTGGGGAAAGTGTGGGGAAAGTGTGGGGCAGGGGTGGGTCAGCTATGGGGCAGGGGTGGGGCAGGTGTGGGGCAGGGGTGGGGAAAGTGGGGCAAGTGTAGGGCAGGTATGGAGAAGGTGTGGGGTCAGCTATGGAGCAGGTGTGGGGAAAGTGTGGGGCAGGTATGGGGCAGGGGTGGGGCAAGTGTGGGGCAGGTGTGGGGAAAGTGTGGGGCAGCACCCCATAGACCCCCCATAGACCCCTAGAGACCCCCCCTAGAGACCCCATAGCCCCCCATAGACGCCCCATAGACTCCCATAGACCCCCATAGCTCCCCATAGACTCCCCATAGAGACCCATAGACACCCCATAGCCCCCCATAGACACCCCATAGACCCCTATATCTGCCCCATAGACCCCCACAGACCCCTCATAGACCCTCCTTAGACCCCCATAGACACCCCATAGACCCCTGTATCTGCCCCATAGACACCCCATAGACCCCCCATAGCGCCCCATAGCGCCCCCTTCCTGCCCCATAGGGCATCGTGAAGCAGGACTCGCTCGTCATCAACCTCAACCGCAGCAACCCCAAGCTCAAGGACCTCTACATCCGGCCCAACATCGCCCAGAAGAGGATGCAGGGCGCCCTCGAGGCCCACGTCAACGGTGGGGCTGCCCCATAGAATCTATGGGGCTGGGGGGGTGCCCTAGGGGGCTGCCCCATAGGATCTAGGGGGCTGCCCCATAGCATCTATGGGGCTGGGGGGGTGCCCTAGGGGGCTGCCCCATAGCATCTATGGGGCTGGGCGGGTGCTCTGGGGGGCTGACCCATGGGATCTGTGGGGCTGGGGGGGTGCTCTAGGGGGATGCCCCATAGGATCTAGGGGGCTGCCCCATAGCATCTATGGGGCTGGGGGGGTGCCCTAGGTTGCTGCCCCATAGCATCTATGGGTCTGGGGGGGTGCCCTAGGGGCTGCCCCATAGAATCTATGGGGCTGAGGGGTGCCCGAGGGGGATGCCCCATAGGATCTAGGGGGCTGCCCCATAGCAGCTAGGGGGCTGGGGGGGTGCCCTAGGGGGCTGCCCCATAGCATCTATGGGGCTGGGCGGGTGCTCTGGGGGCTGACCCATGGGATCTGTGGGGCTGGGGGGTGCTCTAGGGGGATGCCCCATAGGATCTAGGGGCTGCCCCATAGCATCTATGGGGCTGGGGGGTGCCCTAGGTTGCTGCCCCATAGCATCTATGGGTCTGGGGGGGTGCCCTAGGGGGCTGCCCCATAGACCCTATGGGGCTGAGGGGGGCCCTAGGGGGATGCCCCATAGGATCTAGGGGGCTGCCCCATAGCATCTATGGGGCTGGGGGGGGTGCCCTAGGGGGCTGCCCCGTGGATTCTGTGGGGCTGGGGGGGGTGCTCTGGGGGGCTGCCCCATGGGATCTGTGGGGCTGGGGGGGGTGCCCTAGAGGGCTGCCCCATGGGATCTGTGGGGCTGGGGGGATGCCCTAGAGGGTTGTCCTAGGGGGTCTATGGGGCTGGGATCTTCCCCATGGGGTTCTATGGGGCTAGGATCTTCCCCATGGGGTTCTATGGGGCTGGGATCTTCCCCATTGGGTTCTATGGGGCCGGGACCTCCATAATGGACTCAATGGGGCCGGGACCTTCTCCATTGGGTTCTATGGGGCTGGGACCTCCATAATGGACTCAATGGGGCCAGGACCTTCTCCATTTGGTTCTATGGGGCCGGGACCTTCCCCATTGGTCCCTATGGGTCTGGGAGCCCCACGGCGCCGTTGCCCCATAGGCTTCCGGTTCACGTCGGTGCGGGGCGACAAGGTGGACATCCTGTACAACAACGTCAAGCACGCGCTCTTCCAGCCCTGCGACGGCGAGATGATCATCGTGCTGCACTTCCACCTCAAGGTGCGCCCCACGGCGCCGTGGGGCGGGACCCATGGGGGGAGCAAGGGGGTTGGGTCTTCATTGGGGTCAATGGGGTTGGGTTGGGTCAATGGAGTTGGGTTGGGTGTTCATTGGGGCCAATGGGGTTGGGTTGGGTCAATGGGGTTGGGTTGGGTCAATGGGTTGGGTCGATGGGGTTGGGTTGGGTCAATGGGGTTGGGTTGGGTCAATGGGGTTGGGTTGGGTCTTCAATGGGGTCAATGGGGTAGGGATGGGTCATCAATGGGGTTGGGTTGGGGTCAATGGGGTTGGGTTGGGTCTTCAATGGGGTCAATGGGGTTGGGTTGGGTCAATGGGGTTGGGGTGCGTCGATGGGGTTGGGTTGGGTCTTCAATGGGGTCAATGGGGTTGGGTTGGGTCAATGGGGTTGGGTTGCGTCAATGGGGTTGGGTTGGGTCTTCAATGGGGTCAATGGGGTTGGGTTGGGTCTTCATTGGTGTCAATGGGGTTGGGTTGGGTCAATGGGGTTGGGGTGGGTCTTCAGTGGGGCCAATGGGGTTGGTTTGGGTCAATGGGGTTGGGTTGGGTCTTCAATGGGGTCAATGGGGTTGGGTTGGGTCTTCAATGGGGCCAATGGGGTTGGGTTGGGGTCAATGGGGTTGGGTTGGGTCTTCAATGGGGTCAATGGGGTTGGGTTGGGTCTTCAATGGGGTCAGTGGGGTTGGGTTGGGTCAATGGGGTTGGGTTGGGTCAATGGGGTTGGGTTGGGTCTTCATTGGGGTCAATGGGGTTGGGTTGGGTCTTCATTGCGGTCAATGGGGTTGGGTTGGGTCTTCATTGGTGTCAATGGGGTTGGGTTGGGTCAATGGGGTTGGGTTGGGTCTTCAGTGGGGCCAATGGGGTTGGGTTGGGTCAATGGGGTTGGGTTGGGTCTTCAATGGGGTCAATGGGGTTGGGTTGGGTCTTCAATGGGGCCAATGGGGTTGGGTTGGGGTCAAAGGGCTTGGGTTGGGACTTCACTGGGGTCAAGGGGGTTGGGTTGGGTCTTCAATGGGGTCAGTGGGGTTGGGTTGGGTCAATGGGGTTGGGTTGGGGTCAATGGGGTTGGGTTGGGTCTTCAATGGGGTCAATGGGGTTGGGTTGGGTCTTCATTGGGGTCAATGGGGTTGGGTTGCGTCAATGGGGTTGGGTTGGGTCTTCAATGGGGTCAATGGGGTTGGGTTGGGTCTTCATTGGGGTCAATGGGGTTGGGTTGCGTCAATGGGGTTGGGTTGGGTCTTCATTGGGGTTAATGGGGGTGGGTTGGGTCTTCATTGGGGTCAATGGGGTTGGGTTGGGTCTTCATTGGGGTCAATGGGGTTGGGTTGCGTCAATGGGGTTGGGTTGGGTCTTCATTGGGGTTAATGGGGTTGGGTTGCGTCAATGGGGTTGGGTTGGGTCTTCATTGGGGTCAATGGGGTTGGGTTGCGTCAATGGGGTTGGGTTGGGTCTTCATTGGGGTTAATGGGGGTGGGTTGGGTCGATGGGGTTGGGTTGGGTCTTCAATGGGGTCAATGGGGGTCAATGGGGTCAATGGGGTTGGGTTGGGTCTTCAATGGGGTCAATGGGGGTCAATGGGGTCAATGGGGTTGGGTTGGGTCTTCATTGGGGTCAATGGGGTTGGGTTGGGTCAATGGGGTTGGGTTGGGTCTTCAATGGGGTCAATGGGGTTGGGTTCTATGGGTCCGACCCCCAACCCCATTGTTTCCTATGGGTCCGACCCCACCCCCATTGTTTCCTATGGGTCCGCTGTGGGTCCGACCCCACCCCCATTGTTTCCTATGGGTCCGACCCCACCCCCATTGTTTCCTATGGGTCCGACCCCACCCCCATTGTTTCCTATGGGTCCGACCCCCACCCCCATTGTTTCCTATGGGTCCGCCGTGGGTCCGACCCCCACCCCCATTGTTTCCTATGGGTCCGCCGTGGGTCTGCCCCCCAGAACGCCATCCTCTTTGGCAAGAAGCGCCACACGGACGTGCAGTTCTACACCGAGGTGGGGGAGATCACCACGGACCTGGGCAAGCACCAGCACATGCACGACCGCGACGACCTCTACGCCGAGCAGGTCACTTGGGGGGCAGCCCCATAGCGGGGAACTTGGGGGGCAGACCCATAGCGGGGAGCTTGGGGGGCAGACACATAGCGGGGAACTTGGGGGGCAGACACATAGCGGGGAACTTGGGGGGCAGACCCATAGCAGGACAATGGCACCCAGAGCTCTGCCCCATAGCTCCCTACCCCATAGCTCCCACCCCATAGTTCCCCACCCCATAGCTCCCACCCCATAGCTCCCACCCCATAACTCCCCACCCATAACTCCCACCCCATAGCTCCCACCCCATAGCCCCATAGCCCCCCATAGCCCCATAGCGCCCCATAGTGCCCCATAGTGCCCCATAGCGCCCCATAGTGCCCCATAGTGCCCCATAGCGCTCCATAGCCCCATAGCCCCCCATAGCCCCATAGCGCCCCATAGCGCCCCATAGCGCCCCATGGGACCCTGCCCCCCAGATGGAGCGGGAGATGCGGCACAAGCTCAAGGCCGCCTTCAAGAGCTTCATCGAGAAGGTCGAGGCCTTGACCAAGGAGGAGCTGGAGTTCGAGGTGCCCTTCCGGGAGCTGGGGTCAGTTGGGGGCGCGCTATGGGGCGCTATGGGGTGGCTATGGGGTGCTATGGGGGTCTATGGGGGGTCTATGGGGGTCTATGGGGCTCTATGGGGGATCTATGGGGCTCTATGGGGGTCTATGGGGGTCTATGGGGATCTATGGGGGATCTATGGGGGTCTATGGGGGTCTATGGGGGTCTATGGGGGGTCTATGGGGTGTCTATGGGGTCTCTATGGGGGGTCTATGGGGGTCTATGGGGTGTCTATGGGGGGCTATGGGGTGCCCATGGGTGTCTATGGGGTTTCTATGGGGCTCTATGGGGTGTCTGTGGGGGGCTATGGGGGGTCTATGGGGTGGATATGGGGGGGATATGGGGCTCTATGGGGTGTCTATGGGGTGTCTATGGGTGTCTATGGGGGTCTATGGGGGGTCTATGGGGTGTCTATGGGGGTCTATGGGGTGTCTATGGGGTGTCTATGGGGGGTCTATGGGGGTCTATGGGGGTCTATGGGGTGCTATGGGGTGTCTATGGGGGTCTATGGGGGGTCTATGGGTGTCTATGGGGTGTCTGTGGGGGGTCTATGGGGGTCTATGGGGTGTCTATGGGGGGTCTATGGGGGTCTATGGGGTGTCTATGGGGGTCTATGGGGTCACTATGGGGTGTCTATGGGGCTCTATGGAGCGGTATGGGGCTCTATGGGGAATCTATGGGGCGCTATGGGGGCTTTATGGGGCTCTGTGGGTGTCTATGGGGTCTCTATGGGGGCTCTGTGGGTCTCTATGGGGTCCTTATGGGTCTCTGTGGGGGCTCTATGGGGTTCTGTGGGGTCTCTGGGGCTCTATGGGGTCTCTATGGGGCTCTGTGGGGTCTCTATGGGTCTCTATGGGGCGCTATGTGGCTCTATGGATCTCTGTGGCAGCTCTATGGGGCTCTTTGGGGGCTCTATGGAGGCTCTATGGGGCTCTGTGGGTCTCTATGGGGCTCTATGGGGTCTCTATGGGGCTCTATGAGGAACCTATGGGGCGCTATGGGGGCTTTATGGGGCTCTATGGGGTCTCTATGGGGCTCTATGGGTCCCTATGGGGTGTCTATGAGTTTCTATGTGTCTCTATGGGTCTCTATGGGTCTCTATGGGGTTCTGTGGGGTCTCTATGGGTCTCTGGGGGCTCTATGGGGTCTCTATGGGTCTCTGTGGGGGCTCTATGGGGTGGGATCGGGTCTCTATGGGGTCTCTATGGGTCTCTATGGGGTCTCTATGGGGTCTCTATGGGGCCTCTATGGGGTCTCTATGGGTCGCTATGGGGCTCCCACCGCCTCCCTCCCCACAGCTTCAATGGGGCTCCGTACCGCAGCACCTGCCTCCTGCAGCCAACCAGCAGCGCCTTGGTCAACTGCACCGAATGGGTAGGGCCCCACCGCGACCCACACTTAGGGGGCAGAGCCCGATGGGTCCCGGCCCTACTTAGGGGGCAGAGCCCGATGGGTCCCGGCCCTACTTAGGGGGCAGAGCCCGATGGGTCCCGGCCCTACTTAGGGGGCAGAGCCCGATGGGTTCCAGCTGGAGTTAGGGGGCAGAGGAGCGCTATGGGTCTGTGCCCTATAGCGTGCCCCATGGCTCTGCCCCACAGCCGCCCTATAGGTCCCTGTCCCAGCCCCAGTTATGGGTCAGAGAGGAGCAGAGCCCTATGGGTCCCGGCTGTACTTATGGGTCGGAGAGGAGAAAAGCCCTATGGGTCCCAGCTGTAGTTAGGGGGCAGAGGAGCCCCATGGGTCTGAGCTCTAGTTATGGGGCAGTGCTATGGGTCCCAGCCCTACTTAAGGCTCAGAGGAGCTCTATGGGTCCCAGCCCTACTTATGGGTCAGAGGAACCCTATGGGTCCTAGCAGTACTTATGGGGCAGCGCTATGGGTCACAGCCCTAGTTATGGGTCAGAGGAGCCCTATGGGTCCCAGCCCTACTTATGGGTCAGAGGAGCCCTATGGGTTCCAGCTCTAGTTATGGGTCCGCACTATGGGTCACAGCCTTAGTTATGGGTCAGAGGAACCCTATGGGTCCTAGTAGTACTTATGGGGCAACGCTATGGGTCACAGCTCTAGTTATGGGTCAGAGGAACCCTATGGGTCCCAGCTCTAGTTATGGGTCCGCACTATGGTTAACAGCCTTAGTTATGGGTCAGAGGAGCCCTATGGGTCCTAGCAGTACTTATGGGGCAGTGCTATGGGTCACAGCTGTACTTATGGGTCAGAGGAACCCTATGGGTCCCAGCTCTAGTTATGGGTCACGGGTCCCAGTGGTACTTATGGGTCAGCGCTATGGGTCTGAGCTGTACTTATGGGTCCAGCCCCACATCTCTGCCCCACAGCCCCCCTTCGTGGTGACCTTTGCCAAGCTGGATCTCATCCCCATCCCCATCCCCATCCCCACTTATGGGTCAGCGCTATGGGTCTGAGCTGTACTTATGGGTCCAGCCCCATAGCTCTGCCCCATTGCTGCCCCACAGCCCCCCTTTGTGGTGACCCTGGACGAGCTGGAGCTCATCCACTTCGAGCGGGTGCAGTTCCACCTCTTGTCCCCATCCCCATCCCCACTTATGGGTCAGCGCTATGGGTCCCAGCTGTACTTATGGGGCAGTGCTATGGGTCTGAGCTCTAGTTATGGGGCAATGCTATGGGTCCCAGCTCTCGTTATGGGGCAGTGCTATGGGTCTGAGCTCTAGTTATGGGGCAGTGCTATGGGTCTGAGCTCTAGTTATGGGGCAGTGCTATGGGTCCCAGCTCTCGTTATGGGGCAGCGCTATGCATCCCAGCTCTAGTTATGGGGCAGTGCTATGGGTCTGAGCTCTAGTTATGGGGCAGTGCTATGGGTCTGAGCTCTAGTTATGGGGCAGTGCTATGGGTCCGAGCTCTAGTTATGGGTCTGCGCTATGGGTCACGGCCCTAGTTATGGATCAGAGGAGCCCTATGGGTACTTATGGGTCAGCGCTATGGGTCTGAGCTGTACTTATGGGTCAGCTCTATGGGTCCAGCCCCATTGCTGCCCCACAGCCTCCCTTCGTGGTGACCTTTGCCAAGCTGGATCTCATCCCCATCCCCATCCCCATCCCCACTTATGGGTCAGCTCTATGGGTCCCAGCTGTACTTATGGGTCAGAGGAACCCTATGGGTCCTAGCAGTACTTATGGGGCAGCGCTATGGGTCACAGCCCTAGTTATGGGTCAGAGGAGCCCTATGGGTCCCAGCTCTCTTTATGGGTCTGTGCTATGGGTCCCAGCCCTACTTATGGGTCAGAGGAACCCTATGGGTCCCAGCTGTAGTTATGGGTCACGGGTCCCAGTGGTACTTATGGGGCAGTGCTATGGGTCCAGCTGCGCTTAATGGGACATTGCTATGTATCGCAGCTGTAGTTATGGGTCAGAGGAACCCTATGGGTCCCAGCAGTACTTATGGGTCGGCGCTATGGGTCCAGCCCCATAGCTCTGCCCCATTGCTGCCCCACAGCCCCCCTTTGTGGTGACCCTGGACGAGCTGGAGCTCATCCACTTCGAGCGGGTGCAGTTCCACCTCTTGTCCCCATCCCCATCCCCACTTATGGGTCAGCGCTATGGGTCCCAGCTGTACTTATGGGGCAGTGCTATGGGTCTGAGCTCTAGTTATGGGGCAGTGCTATGGGTCCCAGCTCTCGTTATGGGGCAGCGCTATGCATCCCAGCTCTAGTTATGGGGCAGTGCTATGGGTCTGAGCTCTAGTTATGGGGCAGTGCTATGGGTCTGAGCTCTAGTTATGGGGCAGTGCTATGGGTCCCAGCTCTCGTTATGGGGCAGCGCTATGCATCCCAGCTCTAGTTATGGGGCAGTGCTATGGGTCTGAGCTCTAGTTATGGGGCAGTGCTATGGGTCTGAGCTCTAGTTATGGGGCAGTGCTATGGGTCCCAGCTCTCGTTATGGGGCAGTGCTATGCATCCCAGCTCTAGTTATGGGGCAGTGCTATGGGTCTGAGCTCTAGTTATGGGGCAGTGCTATGGGTCTGAGCTCTAGTTATGGGGCAGTGCTATGGGTCCGAGCTCTAGTTATGGGTCTGCGCTATGGGTCACGGCCCTAGTTATGGATCAGAGGAGCCCTATGGGTACTTATGGGTCAGCGCTATGGGTCTGAGCTGTACTTATGGGTCAGCTCTATGGGTCCAGCCCCATTGCTGCCCCACAGCCTCCCTTCGTGGTGACCTTTGCCAAGCTGGATCTCATCCCCATCCCCATCCCCATCCCCACTTATGGGTCAGCTCTATGGGTCCCAGCTGTACTTATGGGTCAGAGGAACCCTATGGGTCCTAGCAGTACTTATGGGGCAGCGCTATGGGTCACAGCCCTAGTTATGGGTCAGAGGAGCCCTATGGGTCCCAGCTCTCTTTATGGGTCTGTGCTATGGGTCCCAGCCCTACTTATGGGTCAGAGGAACCCTATGGGTCCCAGCTGTAGTTATGGGTCACGGGTCCCAGTGGTACTTATGGGGCAGTGCTATGGGTCCAGCTGCGCTTAATGGGACATTGCTATGTATCGCAGCTGTAGTTATGGGTCAGAGGAACCCTATGGGTCCCAGCAGTACTTATGGGTCGGCGCTATGGGTCCAGCCCCATAGCTCTGCCCCATTGCTGCCCCACAGCCCCCCTTTGTGGTGACCCTGGACGAGCTGGAGCTCATCCACTTCGAGCGGGTGCAGTTCCACCTCAAGAACTTCGACATGGTTCTGGTCTACAAGGACTACGGGCGCAAGGTGACCATGATCAACGCCATCCCCGTCGCCTCCCTCGACCCCATCAAGGAGTGGCTCAAGTAGGGGGCGCTATGGGGCTGGGACCCACACATCCATCCCCATTGGTTCCCCATGGACCAATCATCTCCATTGTCCCATCCCCATGGACCAATCCCCGTCATCTCCATCACATCCATCCCCATTGGTTCCCTATGGACCAATTGCATCCATCCTCATCCCCTCTGCCCCATGGATCCATCCCCATTGGTTCCTCAGGGACCAATCATCTCCATTGTCCCATCCCCATGGACCAATCCCCGTCATCTCCATCATCTCCATCCCCATTGGTTCCCCATGGACCAATCGCATCCATCCTCATCCCCTCTGCCCCATGGATCCATCCCCATTGGTTCCTCAGGGACCAATCATCTCCATTGTCCCATCCCCATGGACCAATCCCCATCAACTCCAACACCTCCATCCCCATTGGTTCCCCATGGACCAATCGCATCCATCCCCATCCGCTCAGCCCCATGGATCCATCCCCATTGGTTCCCCATGGACCAATCATCTCCATTGTCCCATCCCCATGGACCAATCCCCATCATCTCCATCACCTCCATCCCCATTGGTTCCCTATGGACCAATCACCTCCCTCATCCCATCTCCATCATCTCCTTCATCCCATCCCTATGGACCAATCACCTCCATCCCCATTGGTTCCCTATGGACCAATCACCTCCATCTCCACCCCCCCCCATGATCAACGCCATCCCCGTCGCCTCCCTCGACCCCATCAAGGAGTGGCTCAAGTAGGGGGCGCTATGGGGCTGGGACCCACACATCCATCCCCATTGGTTCCCTAGGGACCAATCATCTCCATTGTCCCATCCCCATGGACCAATCCCCGTCTTCTCCATCACATCCATCCCCATTGGTTCCCCATGGACCAATCGCATCCATCCTCATCCCCTCTGCCCCATGGATCCATCCCCATTGGTTCCCCATGGACCAATCATCTCCATTGTCCCATCCCCATGGACCAATCCCCATCTTCTCCATCACCTCCATCCCCATTGGTTCCCCATGGACCAATCGCATCCATCCTCATCCCCTCTGCCCCATGGATCCATCCCCATTGGTTCCCCATGGACCAATCACCTCCATCATCCCATCTCCATCATCTCCTTCATCCCATCCCTATGGACCAATCACCTCCATCCCCATTGGTTCCCCATGGACCAATCGCATCCATCCCCATCCGCTCTGCCCCATGGATCCATCCCCATTGGTTCCCCATGGACCAATCACCTCCATCCCCATTGGTTCCCTATGGACCAATCACCTCCATCTCCACCCCCCCCCCCATGATCAACGCCATCCCCGTCGCCTCCCTCGACCCCATCAAGGAGTGGCTCAAGTAGGGGGCGCTATGGGGCTGGGACCCACACATCCATCCCCATTGGTTCCCTAGGGACCAATCATCTCCATTGTCCCATCCCCATGGACCAATCCCCGTCATCTCCATCATCTCCATCCCCATTGGTTCCCTATGGACCAATCGCATCCATCCTCATCCCCTCTGCCCCATGGATCCATCCCCATTAGTTCCCCAGGGACCAATCATCTCCATTGTCCCATCCCCATGGACCAATCCCCGTCATCTCCATCATCTCCATCCCCATTGGTTCCCCATGGACCAATCGCATCCATCCTCATCCCCTCTGCCCCATGGATCCATCCCCATTGGTTCCCTATGGACCAATCACCTCCCTCATCCCATCTCCATCATCTCCTTCATCCCATCCCTATGGACCAATCACCTCCATCCCCATTGGTTCCCTATGGACCAATCACCTCCATCCCCATTGGTTCCCTATGGACCAATCACCTCCATCTCCACCCCCCCCCATGATCAACGCCATCCCCGTCGCCTCCCTCGACCCCATCAAGGAGTGGCTCAAGTAGGGGGCGCTATGGGGCTGGGACCCACACATCCATCCCCATTGGTTCCCTAGGGACCAATCATCTCCATTGTCCCATCCCCATGGACCAATCCCCGTCATCTCCATCATCTCCATCCCCATTGGTTCCCTATGGACCAATCGCATCCATCCTCATCCCCTCTGCCCCATGGATCCATCCCCATTGGTTCCCCATGGACCAATCACCTCCATCATCCCATCTCCATCATCTCCTTCATCCCATCCCTATGGACCAATCACCTCCATCCCCATTGGTTCCCCATGGACCAATCGCATCCATCCCCATCCGCTCAGCCCCATGGATCCATCCCCATTGGTTCCCTATGGACCAATCACCTCCCTCATCCCATCTCCATCATCTCCTTCATCCCATCCCTATGGACCAATCACCTCCATCCCCATTGGTTCCCTATGGACCAATCGCATCCATCCTCATCCCCTCTGCCCCATGGATCCATCCCCATTGGTTCCCTATGGACCAATCGCATCCATCCTCATCCCCTCTGCCCCATGGATCCATCCCCATTGGTTCCCTAGGGACCAATCGCATCCATCCTCATCCCCTCTGCCCCATGGATCCATCCCCATTGGTTCCCTATGGACCAATCACCTCCCTCATCCCATCTCCATCATCTCCTTCATCCCATCCCTATGGACCAATCACCTCCATCCCCATTGGTTCCCCATGGACCAATCGCATCCATCCCCATCCGCTCTGCCCCATGGATCCATCCCCATTGGTTCCCCATGGACCAATCACCTCCATCCCCATTGGTTCCCTATGGACCAATCGCCTCCATCCCCATTGGTTCCCTATGGACCAATCACCTCCATCTCCACCCCCCCCCCCCATGATCAACGCCATCCCCGTCGCCTCCCTCGACCCCATCAAGGAGTGGCTCAAGTAGGGGGCGCTATGGGGCTGGGACCCACACATCCATCCCCATTGGTTCCCTAGGGACCAATCATCTCCATTGTCCCATCCCCATGGACCAATCCCCGTCATCTCCATCACATCCATCCCCATTGGTTCCCCATGGACCAATCGCATCCATCCTCATCCCCTCTGCCCCATGGATCCATCCCCATTGGTTCCCTAGGGACCAATCATCTCCATTGTCCCATCCCCATGGACCAATCCCCGTCATCTCCATCATCTCCATCCCCATTGGTTCCCCATGGACCAATCGCATCCATCCTCATCCCCTCTGCCCCATGGATCCATCCCCATTGGTTCCCCAGGGACCAATCATCTCCATTGTCCCATCCCCATGGACCAATCCCCGTCATCTCCATCACCTCCATCCCCATTGGTTCCCTATGGACCAATCACCTCCCTCATCCCATCTCCATCATCTCCTTCATCCCATCCCTATGGACCAATCACCTCCATCCCCATTGGTTCCCTATGGACCAATCGCCTCCATCCCCATTGGTTCCCTATGGACCAATCACCTCCATCTCCACCCCCCCCCCCTGATCAACGCCATCCCCGTCGCCTCCCTCGACCCCATCAAGGAGTGGCTCAAGTAGGGGGCGCTATGGGGCTGGGACCCACACATCCATCCCCATTGGTTCCCCAGGGACCAATCATCTCCATTGTCCCATCCCCATGGACCAATCCCCGTCATCTCCATCATCTCCATCCCCATTGGTTCCCTATGGACCAATCACCTCCCTCATCCCATCTCCATCATCTCCTTCATCCCATCCCTATGGACCAATCACCTCCATCCCCCCGTCCCCATCCCCCCCCTTTACCCCCCTTAACCCCCAATTCACGCTGTATTTTTCTCCCCTCCCCCACCCCTCCCCTCCCCCCTTTCTTATTCCCCCACCCCCCATCCCCCCCTTAACCCCCCTATTTCCCCACCCCCTCCCCCACCCCCCTCCCCCATTCCCCCCCCTCCCCCCCATTTCCCCCCTTTAACCCCCCTATTTCCCCCTCCCCACCCCTCCCCCATTCCTCCCCTCCCCCACCCCCTCCCCCCATTTCCCCCCATTTCCCTCCCAATTTCCCCCCATTTCCCCCCTTAACCCCCATATTTCCCCCTCCCCCACCCCCCTCCCCCCCACACTCCCCCCTATTTCCCCCCATTCCCCCCTAAACCCCCATATTTCCCCCCTCACCCCCCATTTCCCCCTATTCCCCCCCTTAACCCCCCTATTCCCCCCACCCCAACATTTCTCCCCCATTTCCCCCCTTAACCCCCCAATTCCCCCCCATTTCCCCCCCATTTCCCCCCATTTCCCCCCCAATTCCCCTTCCCCCACCCCTCCCCCATTTCCCCTCCCCCACCCCCTCCCATTTCCCCCCCATTCCCCCCTAAACCCCCCAACTCCCCCTCCCCCACCCCTCCCCCACCCCCCTCCCCCATTCCCCCCCCTCCCCCCATTTCCCCCCTTAACCCCCCATCTCCCCTCCCCCACCCCCTCCCATTTCCCCCCTATTTCCCCCATTCCCCCCTAAACCCCCCAACTCCCCCTCCCCCACCCCTCCCCCATTCCTCCCCTCCCCCACCCCCTCCCCCATTTCCCCCCTATTTCCCCCTAATTTCCCCCATTCCCCCTAATTTCTCCCCCTTAACCCCCATATTTCCCCCTCCCCCACCCCTCCCCCCATTTCCCCTCCCCCCCCCAGCTCCTGTGACCTCAAGTACACGGAGGGGGTGCAGTCCCTCAACTGGACCAAGATCATGAAAACCATCGTGGACGACCCCGAGGGCTTCTTCGAGCAGGGGGGGTGGAGCTTCCTGGAGCCAGAGGGGGAGGTACCCGCCCGCCCCACACCTGCGCCCCATAGACACGCATACGGACACATAGAGACCCCATAGAGATCCATAGAGAACCATAGGGACACATAGAGACCCATAGAGACACATAGAGACACATAGGGACACATAGGGAGCCATAGGGACCCATAGGGACACATAGAGACACATAGAGACACATAGAGACCCATAGGGACCCATAGGGACCCATAGAGATCCATAGAGACCCATAGGGACCCATAGGGAACCATAGGGACACATAGGGACACATAGAGACACATAGAAACCCCATAGGGACCCATAGGGACCCATAGGGAACCATAGGGACCCATAGGGACACATAGAGACCCATAGACACTCATAGAGAGTCCATACAGACCCATAGAGATCCATAGACACCCCATAGACACCCATAGAGACCCATAGAGACCCATAGAGACCCCATAGGGACACATAGGGACCCATAGAGACCCCATAGGGACCCATAGAGATCCATAGAGACCCATAGACACTCATAGAGACCCATAGGGGCACATAGAGACCCATAGGGACACATAGAGACCCCATAGGGACCCACACACACCCCATAGGGACCCATAGAGACCCATACAGACCCATAGGGACACATAGGGACCCATAGAGACCCATAGGGACCCCATAGAGACCCATTGAGACCCCATACAGACACATAGAGACCCCACACACACCCCATAGAGACCCATAGACACCCCATAAAGACCCCATAGGGACCCATAGAGAGCCCATAGAGAGCCCATAGACACCCATAGACACCCCATAGACACTCATAGAGACCCATAGGGACACATAGAGACCCCATAGAGACCCCATAGGGACCCCATTGACACCCCATAGGGACCCCATTGACACCCCATAGGGACCCCATAGAGACCCCATAGGGACCCCATTGACACCCCATAGGGACCCCATAGCCCCATAGAAAGCCCAGAGACACCCCATGGCTGACCCATAGATACACACCCCAGAGACACCCCCACTGCCCCCCCATTGCTGCCCCATTGCTGCCCCATTGCTCCCCCATTGCCACCCCATTGCTGCCCCATTGCCACCCCATTGCTGCCCCATTGCTCACCCATTGCCACCCCATTGCTCCCCCATTGCCGCCCCATTGCTGCCCCATTGCCGCCCCATTGCTGCCCCATTGCCGCCCCATTGCTGCCCCATTGCTGCCCCATTGCTGTCCCATTGCTTCCCCATTGCTGTCCCATTGCTTCCCCATTGCTGCCCCATTGCTGCCCCATTGCTGCCCCATTCCTGCCCCATTGCTCCCCCATTGCTGCCCCATTGCCACCCCATTGCTGCCCCATTGCTCCCCCATTGCTCCCCCATTGCCACCCCATTGCCGCCCCATTGCTGCCCCATTGCCACCCCATTGCTCCCCCATTGCTGCCCCATTGCTGCCCCATTGCTGCCCCATTGCTCCCCCATTGCCACCCCATTGCTGCCCCATTGCTCCCCCATTGCCGCCCCATTGCCCCCCCATTGCTGCCCCATTGCCGCCCCATCGCTGCCCCATTGCCACCCCATTGCTGCCCCATTGCTCCCCCAGTGCTCCCCCATTGCTGCCCCATTGCCCCCCCATTGCCTCCCCATTGCTGCCCCATTGCTCCCCCATTGCCGCCCCATTGCCACCCCATTGCTGCCCCATTGCTGCCCCATTGCTCCCCCATTGCCGCCCCATTGCTGCCCCATTGCCGCCCCATTGCTGCCCCATTGCTGCCCCATTGCTGCCCCAGTGCTGCCCCATCGCTCCCCCATTGCCTCCCCATTGCCGCCCCATTGCTGCCCCATTGCCACCCCATTGCTCCCCCATTGCTGCCCCATTGCTGCCCCATTGCTGCCCCATTGCTGCCCCATTGCTCCCCCATTGCCACCCCATTGCCGCCCCATTGCTCCCCCATTGCCACCCCATTGCCGCCCCATTGCTGCCCCATTGCCGCCCCATTGCTGCCCCATTGCCACCCCATTGCCGCCCCATTGCTGCCCCATTGCTGCCCTATTGCTGCCCCATTGCTGCCCCATTGCCACCCCATTGCCGCCCCATTGCTGCCCCATTGCTCCCCCATTGCCCCATTGCCACCCCCCATTGCTCCCCCATTGCTGCCCCCTTGCCCCCCCTTTTCTGCCGCATTGCCACCCCATTGCTGCCCCATTGCTGCCCCATTGCTGCCCCATTGCTCCCCCATTGCTCCCCCATTGCCACCCCATTGCCGCCCCATTGCCACCCCATTGCTGCCCCATTGCCACCCCATTGCTCCCCCATTGCCACCCCATTGCTCCCCCATTGCTGCCCCATTGCCACCCCATTGCCGCCCCATTGCTGCCCCATTGCCACCCCATTGCCGCCCCATTGCTGCCCCATTGCTGCCCCATTGCTGCCCCATTGCTGCCCCATTGCCACCCCATTGCCGCCCCATTGCTGCCCCATTGCTCCCCCATTGCCGCCCCATTGCTGCCCCATTGCCACCCCATTGCTCCCCCATTGCTGCCCCATTGCTGCCCCATTGCTCCCCCATTGCTGCCCCATTGCCACCCCATTGCTGCCCCATTGCCCCCCCATTGCTCTCCCCCATTGCCCCCCCATTGCTCTCCCCATTGCCACCCCATTGCTCCCCCATTGCCTCCCCATTGCTGCCCCATTGCCCCCCCATTGCTTGCCCCCATTGCCACCCCATTGCTCCCCCATTGCCACCCCATTGCCACCCCATTGCTGCCCCATTGCCCCCCCCCATTGCTGCCCCATTGCTGCCCCATTGCTCCCCCCCCTGCCGCCCCATTGCTGCCCCATTGGCCCCCCATTGCTGCCCCATTGCTGCCCCATTGCTCCCCCATTGCTGCCCCATTGCTGCCCCATTGCCGCCCCATTGCCGCCCCATTGATCCCCCATTGCTGCCCCATTGCTGCCCCATTGCTGCCCCATTGCTGCCCCATTGCCCCCCCACTGCGCCCCCATTGCCACCCCATTGCTGCCCCATTGCTGCCCCATTGCCACCCCATTGCCGCCCCATTGCTGCCCCATTGCTCCCCCATTGCTGCCCCATTGCCGCCCCATTGCCCCCCCATTGCCACCCCATTGCTCCCCCATTGCTGCCCCATAGCAACCCCATTGCTGCCCCATAGCAACGCCACAGGCACCCCATTGCTGCCCCATTGCCACCCCATTGCTCCCCCATTGCCACCCCATTGCCGCCCCATTGCTGCCCCATTGCTGCCCCACGGCCGCCCCCCAGGGCAGCGACGCCGACGTGGGCGAATCGGAGTCGGAGATGGAGGACGAGACCTTCAACCCCTCCGAGGAGGACTACGAGGAGGAGGAGGAGGACAGCGACGAAGACTACTCCTCCGAGGCCGAGGAGTCAGGTACCGGGCGCTATGGGGCGCTATGGGGTGTCTATGGGGGGCTATGGGGTGTCTATGGGGCGCTATGGGGTGTCTATGGGGGCCTATGGGGCGCTATGGGGTGTCTATGGGGGGCTATGGGGGTCTATGGGGTGTCTATGGGGGGCTATGGGGGGGCTATGGGGGTCTATGGGGGGTCTATGGGGTGTCTATGGGGGTCTATGGGGGGTCTATGGGGGTCTATGGGGTGTCTATGGGGGTCTATGGGGGGCTATGGGGGGCTATGGGGGTCTATGGGGGGGCTATGGGGGTCTATGGGGGTCTATGGGGGTCTATTGGGGTCTGTGGGGTGTCTATGGGGGGGATATGGGGCGCTATGGGGTGTCTATGGGGGTCTATGGGGTGTCTATGGGGGGCTATGGGGGTCTATGGGGTGTCTATGGGGGGCTATGGGGGGGCTATGGGGGTCTATGGGGGGTCTATGGGGGTCTATGGGGGTCTATGGGGGGTCTATGGGGGGTCTATGGGGGGTCTATGGGGGTCTATGGGGGGTCTATGGGGGTCTATGGGGGGTCTATGGGGGTCTATGGGGGGTCTATGGGGGTCTATGGGGGTCTATGGGGTTTCTATGGGGGTCTATGGGGGGTATGAGGGGTCTATGGGGTGTCTGGGGGGTCTATGGGGGTCTATGGGTGTCTATGGGTGTCTATGGGGTGTCTATGGGGGGATATGGGGGGGCTATGGGGGTCTATGGGGGGGCTATGGGGTGCCTAGGGGGGTCTATGGGTGTCTATGGGGTGTCTATGGGTGTCTGTGGGGTGTCTATGGGGCGCTATGGGGTGTCTATGGGGGTCTATGGGGGTCTGTGGGGTGTCTGTGGGGGGTCTATGGGGGTCTATGGGGTTTCTGTGGGGGTCTGTGGGGGGGATATGGGGGGTCTATGGGGTGTCTAGGGGGCTCTATGGGCATCTATGGGGCTCTATGGGGTGTCTATGGGTGTCTATGGGGTCTCTATGGGGATCTATGGGGCTCTATAGGGGCTCTGTGGGGGCTCTATGGCTTGCTATGTGTCTCTATGTGTCTCTATGGGGTCTCTATGGGTCTCTATGGGTCTCTATGGGTCCCTATGGGCCTCTATGGGTCTCTATGGGTCCCTATGGGTCCCTATGGGCCTCTATGGGTCTCTATGGGTCTCTATGGGTCCCTATGGGTCTCTATGGGTCTCTATGGGTCTCTATGGGTCTCTATGGGTCTCTATGGGTCTCTATGGGTCCCTATGGGTCCCCAGCCCCCTTTCTGCCCCCCATCCCAGAGTATTCCAAGGAGTCCTTGGGCAGCGAAGAGGAGAGCGGCAAAGACTGGGATGAGCTGGAAGAGGAGGCCCGCAAAGGTGGGGCCCATAGGGGGCTATGGGGGGCAATGGGGTCAATGGGAGTCAATGGGGGGCTATGGGGGGCTATGGGGTCAATGGGGGGCAATGGGGTCAATGGGAGTCAATGGGGGGCAATGGGAGTCAATGGGAGTCAATGGGGGGTCAATGGGAGTCAATGGGGGGCTATGGGGGGCTATGGGGTCAATGGGAGTCAATGGGGGGCAATGGGGGTCAATGGGAGTCAATGGGGGGCAATGGGGGGCTATGGGGGGCTATGGGGTCAATGGGAGTCAATGGGGGGCAATGGGAGTCAATGGGGGTCAATGGGAGTCAATGGGGAGCCATTGGGGTCAATGGGAGTCAATGGGGGGCAATGGGAGTCAATGGGGACCCATTGGGGTCAGTGGGGGGCAATGGGGGGCAATGGGAGTCAATGGGGCCCATAGGGGGCAATGGGAGTCAATGGGGGGCCCATAGGGGGCAATGGGGGGCAATGGGGTCAATGGGAGTCAATGGGGGGCAATGGGGGGTCAATGGGGTCAATGGGGTCATGGGGGGTGGGGGGCAATGGGGGTCAATGGGGGGCCATTGGGGATCAATGGGAGTCAATGGGGGGAATTGGAGTCAATGGGGGGCCATTGGGGTCAATGGGAGTCAATGGGGGGCTATGGGGGGCAATGGGGTCAATTGGGGTCAATGGGAGTCAATGGGGGGCAATGGGGTCAATGGGGCCCATAGGGGGCAATGGGGGGTGATGGGGGGCAATGGGAGTCAATGGGGGGCCATTGGGGTCAATGGGAGTCAATGGGGGGCAATGGGGTCAATGGGGCCCATAGGGGGCAATGGGGGGTGATGGGGGGCAATGGGAGTCAATGGGGGGCCATTGGGGTCAATGGGAGTCAATGGGGGCAATGGGGTCCATAGGGGTCAATGGGGTCAATGGGGGGCCATTGGGGTCAATGGAGAGCCATTGGGGGCAATGGGGGGCAATGGGGTCATGGGGACCCATAGGGGGCAATGGGGGGTGATGGGGGGCAATGGGAGTCAATGGGGGGCCATTGGGGGCAATGGGAGTCAATGGGGGCAATGGGGACCCATAGGGGTCAATGGGGTCAATGGGGGGCCATTGGGGTCAATGGAGAGCCATTGGGGGCAATGGGGGGCAATGGGGTCGATGGGGACCCATAGGGGGCAGTGGGGTCAATGGGGGGCCATTGGGGTCAATGGGGACCCATAGGGGTAAATGGGGTCAATGGGGGGCCATTGGGGTCAATGGGGGGCAATGGGGAGCCATTGGGGTCAATGGGGCCCATAGGGTGCAATGGGGCCCATAAGGGGTCAGTGGGGACCCATTGGGGTCAATGAGACCCCATTGATGCCCCATTGACCCCCATTGCCCCCCATTGCCCCCCATTGCCCCCCATTGACCCCATTGACCCCCATTGACCCCCATTGACCCCATTGCCCCCCATTGACCCACATTGCCCCCCATTACCCCCTATGGGTCCCCATTGACCCCATTGCCCTCTATGGGTCTCCATTGACCCCAATGGGTCCCTATTGGCCCCATTGACCCCCATTGACTCCCATTGACTCCCATTGACCCCAATGGGTCCCTATTGGCCCCATTGCGCCCCATTGCCCCCCATTGCCCCCCACTGACCCCCCTGCCCCACTGCAGCCGACCGCGAGAGCCAATACGAGGAGGAGGAGGAGCGCGGGCGCGGGCGCAAGAGGAAGGCGCCGGGGGGGCGCCGCGGGAGCCACCGCCCCCCACCGGGGCCCCCCAAGAAGAAGAGGAAGTGAAGGAGCCCCCCCCACAACTTGGGGGTCAATGGGGGCCCATTGGGGTCAATGGGGACCCATTGGGCTCCGTTGGGGTCCATTGGGGTCAATGGGGTCCCATTGGGGTCAATGGGAGGGGGAAAAAGGGGGGGGGGAATTGGGGGGGAGGGAGGAGGGGTCCTCTCCTCAAAATTTGGGAGATTTCCGTGAAATTTGGGGTGTTTCCCGTGAAATTTTGGGGGTTTTCTGCAAAATTCTGAGATTTTTGTGAAAATTTCGAGGTTTTTTTGAGATTTTGATGGTTTTCCCATGAAATTTTGGAGGGTTTTCCTCAAAATTTTGAGATTTCATTGACATTTGGGGCGTTTCCCGTGAAATTTGGGGGAATTTCTGCAAAATTCTGAGATTTTTGTGAAAATTTTGAGTTTTCCTGGAAATTTTGATGGTTTTCCTGGGAAATTTTGGAGGGTTTTCCTCAAAATTTTGGGATTCCATCAGAATTCAGAGATTTCCTTGAAAAATTTGGAGATTTCCTTGAAAAATTTGGAGATTTTTTTGAAAAGGTTGGGGTTTTCCCTGAAATTTTGGGGATTTCCTTGAAATTTTCAAGTTGTTTTGTGAAATTTTGGAGGGTTTCCTCAAAATTCTGAGATTTTTGTGGAAATTTGGAGCTTTCCTTGAAATGTCAGTGTTTTCTCGTGAAATTCTGAAGGTTTTCCTCAAAATCCTGAGATTTTTGTGAAAATTTAGAGTTTTCCTTGAAATTTGGATGGTTTTCCCGTGAAATTTGGTTTTTCCTCAAAATTCTGAATTTCCTTGAAATTTGGATTTTTCCTCTGTGAAATTTTTGAGGTTTTTTGTTGAGATTCTGAGGTACCCACAAAAATTTGGGGATTTTCCTTGAAATTTTGATGGTTTTCCCAGAGATTTTGGAGGTTTTCCTCAAAATTCTGAGATTTCCTTGAAAATTTAGAGTTTTCTTTGAAATGTTGATGGTTTCCCCATGAAATTTTGGAGGTTTTCCTTGGAATTTGGGGGATTTCCTTGAAAAAGAGATTTCCTTGGAATTTTGAAGCTTTTCCTTGAAATGTTGATGTTTTACAGTGAAATTTTGATGGTTTTCCTTGAAATTTTGGAGGGTTTCCTCGAAAGTTGAAGATTTTCTTGAAATGTTGCAGGTTTTCCTTGAAATTTCGTTTTTTTTCTCGAAAATCCGCTGTTTCCCTTGAAATGTTGATGGTTTTCCATCAAATTTTGGAGGGTTTCCTCAAAATTCTGAGATTTCCTCAGAATTTTGACAGTTTTCCTTGAAATGCTTGGATTTTGCCTCAAAATTTGGTGTTTTCCTTGGGAATTCCGATGGTTTTCCTCAAAATTTTGGAGGTTTTCCGCAAAATTTGGAGATCTCTTTGAAATTTTGACTTTTCCCTCGGCCTTTTGGCGGTTTTCCTTGAAATTTGGGGGATTTCCTGAAAATTTGAAGTTTTCCCCTTGATTTTTTTTGGATTTCCTGAAATTTTGAAGTTTTTCCCTCAGAATTCTGGGTTATTCCGTAAAAAATGGAGCTTTTCCTTGCAATTTTGCAGTTTCCTTGAGTTTTGGGGGGATTTCATCAAAATTTGGGGGTTTCCCTCAAAATTTTTGGCAATTTCCTCAAAATCTGGGGCATTTCCTCAAAATCTGGAGGTTTTCCTTGAAATTTCATCGTTTTCCGTGAAAAATTCAGGAGTTTTCTCAAATTCCACCTTTTTCCCTCAAAATTTGAAGGTTTTCTCTCAAATCCCGCGATTTCCCTTCAAAATTTCACGTTTTCCCCCCAAATTTCCCCTTTTTCCTCCAAATTTGCTCATTTCTGAAGGGGACCCCAAATCCCCCCCTTTTTGCCCCCCCAACCCCCTTTTGGACCCCAAACCCCCCTTTTTGGACCCCAAAACCCCTCTTTTTTGACCCCAAACTCCTCTTTTTTGACCCAAAACCCCTCTTTTTTGACCCAAAATCCCCCCCCGTTTTTTGACCCAAAATCCCCCTTTCTGACCCCAAAATCCCCCCCCCCCTTTTTTTATTGTTGAGCTCTATTTATCGGCTATGGGGCCCCCCCCTTTGCGTTGGGACCCCCCCCATTGTGTCCCATAGGATCCCATTGGGTCCCATAGGGTCCCATTGGGTCCCATTGGGTTCCATTGGGTCCCATAGGGTGCCATTGGGTCCCATAGGGTCCCATTGGGTCCCTTTGAGTCCCATAGGGTCCCATTGGGGTCCATTGGGTGCCATTGGGGTCCATTGGGTCCCATAGGGTCCCATAGGGTGCCATTGGGTCCCATAGGGTCCCATTGGGGTCCATAGGGTGCCATTGGGGTCCATTGGGTGCCATTGGGTCCCATTGGGTCCCATTGGGGTCAATAGGGTCCCATTGGGTGCCTTTGGGGTCCATAGGGTCCCATTGGGTGCATTGGGTCCCATAGGGTCCCATTGGGTGCCATTGGGTCCCATTGAGGTCCCATTGGGTCCATAGGGTCCCATAGGGTCCCATTGGGTGCCATTGGGTCCCATAGGGTCCCATTGGGTCCATAGGGTCCCATAGGGTCCCATTGGGTGCCATTGGGTCCCATTGAGGTCCCATTGGGTCCATAGGGTCCCATAGGGTCCCATTGGGTGCCATTGGGTCCCATAGGGTCCCATTGGGTCCATAGGGTCCCATTGGGTGCCATTGGGTCCCATAGGGTCCCATTGGGTGCCATTGGGTCCCATTGAGGTCCCATTGGGTCCATAGGGTCCCATTGGGTCCCATTGAGGTCCCATTGGGTGCCATTGGGGCCCTTCTTTTCCAGGCACTAAATAAAGGCAAAACTGGGTTTTTTTAAGGGTTTTGGCTGAAAATGGTGATTTTGGGGGGTCAAAAGGGGGGGAAATGGGGTGAAAATGAGGGGAATTGGGTAAAAATGGGGGGAAATGGGGTGAAAATGGGGGGAATTGGGTAAAAATGGGGGAAATGGGGTGAAAATGGGGGGAATTGGGTAAAAATGGGGGGAATTGGGTAAAAATGGGGGGAAATGGGGGAAAATGGGGGAAAATGGGGGAAAATGGGGTGAAATGGGGGAAATGGGGTGAAAATGGGGGGAAATGGGAAAAAATGGGGGGAAATGGGGTGAAAATGGGGGAAAATGGGGGGAAAAAATGGGGGGAAAATGGGGGGAAAATGGGGGAAAATGGGGGGAAATGGGGGGAAAATGGGGGAAATGGGGTGAAAATGGGGGGAATTGGGTAAAAATGGGGGAAATGGGGTGAAAATGGGGGGAAACGGGAAAAAATGGGGGGAAATGGGGTGAAAATGGGGGGAAATGGGGTGAAAATGGGGGAAATGGGGTGAAAATGGGGGAAATGGGGGGAAATGGGGGAATTGGGTAAAAATGGGGGAAATGGGGTGAAAATGGGGGAATTGGGTAAAAATGAGGGAAATGGGGTGAAAATGGGGGAAAATGGGCAAAAATGGGGGGAAATGGGGGGAAAATGGGGTGGGGTGAAAATGGGGGAATTGGGTAAAAATGGGGG
>NW_026639525.1:0-487 GCF_028554395.1 Pezoporus wallicus | reverse complement strand
CAATGATCGTGTCACCGTTGCAAAGGTGACTGTGTGCTGAAGAGGCCCACCACTAGCTTCCCTGCTGGTCCTTCTGCTGTGGGAGCAGATGCCACTGTTCATTCTGTGCTGACTGTGTTGCTGCCAGCAGAGAGCAGGCTCTGGACTGATTCCATTCAAATGCTTTTCCTGTATGAATGTGAGCACTGAAAGCAACGATGGAGGCACCAATGTAAAGGTGATTGTGTGCTGAACAGGTCCAGCACCAGCTTTCAATCCTGGCTCTTCTGCTGTGGGAGCAGAGGCCAAACGTTCGTGCTGTACTCACTGTGCTGCTGGGCAGCTGAGAGAGACCACCTGAGAATTTGGATTCAAATGGACTTTTAGGTATGAAACCGAGGAGAGACTGCAATGATCGTGTCACCGTTGCAAAGGTGACTGTGTGCTGAAGAGGCCCAGCACTAGCTTTCCCTGCTGGTCCTTCTGCTGTGGGAGAAGATGCCACTGT
>NW_026639524.1:0-4841 GCF_028554395.1 Pezoporus wallicus | reverse complement strand
GACCTGCTCCGGACGCCTCCTTCCAGCCCATCCCTTTGGGCTTCCCAGGCAACCCCAGCACGGATCCAGGCTGGAGCCTGCGGAGCAGGACCCGGGGTGCTGGGGGAGGAGGAGCTCAACACGACCCCATCCCTGCCCGTGCCCAAGGTGCGGTTGGATGGAGCTCGGAGCAGCTTTAAGCTCCCTTCATCCCACCCCGTTCCATGATTCCATGGCCTCCAGCCGCCTGATCCCGCTCCCAGCGCGGGTTTGCGTTCCAGGCATCGCTGCTGCCTCCCTCCCAGTGCTTTTCCCTCCTCGTTTCTTTCCAATTATTGGAATTCCACCCGGAAGCACGCTTGGAAAGCCCGGTCCCAGCGCTCGGGAGCGGGATCGGATTCAGCTCCATCCCTCCCTCCATCACCCAGCAGGGAGCATTGGGACCCAGCTTGGAAAGCCCGGCCCCAGCGCTCGGGATCGGCTTCGGCTCCATCCCTCCCTCCATCACCCAGCAGGGAGCAGTCATTGGGACCCAGCTTGGAAAGCCCGGCCCCAGCGCTCGGGATCGGCTTCGGCTCCATCCCTCCCTCCATCACCCAGCAGGGAGCAGTCATTGGGACCCAGCTTGGAAAGCCCGGTCCCAGCGCTCGGGATCGGGATCGGCTTCAGCTCCATCCCTCCCTCCATCACCCAGCAGGGAGCAGTCATTGGGACCCAGCTTGGAAAGCCCGGCCCCAGCGCTCGGGATCGGCTTCGGCTCCATCCCTCCCTCCATCACCCAGCAGGGAGCATTGGGACCCAGCTTGGAAAGCCCGGCCCCAACGCTCGGGATCGGGATCGGGATCGGCTCCATCCCTCCCTCCATCACCCAGCAGGGAGCATTGGGACCCAGCTTGGAAAGCCCGGCCCCAGCGCTCGGGATCGGGATCGGCTTCGGCTCCATCCCTCCCTCCATCACCCAGCAGGGAGCATTGAGACCCAGCTTGGAAAGCCCAGCCCCAGCGCTCGGGAGCGGGATCAGCTTCGGCTCCATCCCTCCCTCCATCACCCAGCAGGGAGCAGTCATTGGGACCCAGCTTGGAAAGCCCGGCCCCAGCGCTCGGGATCGGGATCAGCTTCGGCTCCATCCCTCCCTCCATCACCCAGCAGGGAGCAGTCATTGGGACCCAGCTTGGAAAGCCCGGCCCCAGCGCTCGGGAGCGGGATCGGATTCAGCTCCATCCCTCCCTCCCTCCATCACCCAGCAGGGAGCAGTCATTGGGACCCAGCTTGGAAAGCCCGGCCCCAGCGCTCGGGATCGGGATCGGCTTCGGCTCCATCCCTCCCTCCATCACCCAGCAGGGAGCAGTCATTGGGACCCAGCTTGGAAAGCCCGGCCCCAGCGCTCGGGATCGGCTTCGGCTCCATCCCTCCCTCCATCACCCAGCAGGGAGCAGTCATTGGGACCCAGCTTGGAAAGCCCGGCCCCAGCGCTCGGGAGCGGGATCGGATTCAGCTCCATCCCTCCCTCCCTCCATCACCCAGCAGGGAGCAGTCATTGGGACCCAGCTTGGAAAGCCCGGCCCCAGCGCTCGGGATCGGGATCGGCTCCATCCCTCCCTCCATCACCCAGCAGGGAGCAGTCGCTCCTTGCGCTCGGCTTTGAGCCCCGGTTGCTCTTGGCTCCCGTTCTGCTTCCTCGCTCCTGGAGCAGGGCCTCGGCCAAGCCAAACGTTTCCTCGGGGCTTTTCCCACATGGAAGGGGCTGGGTTTCCAGCTGAGGATCCCGCTCGGAGCCGGCCGTGGCAGGCACCCAACAGAAGCCTCTTGCCCAGCTCCAGCTCCAGCTCCAGCAGGGTCTTGCTGTTAAGTCCCCATCCCTTGCGTGGTACCGCACGGGTTGAGAGTCACGGAGCCATGGGATGGGTTGGGATGAAGGGAGCTTGAAGCTCCTCCAGCCCCAGCCACGGGCAGGGACGTGCAATGGGGACGTGCAATGGGGATGTGCAATGGGGACGTGCAATGGGGACGTGCAATGGGGACGTGCAATGGGGACGTGCAATGGGGGATGTGCAATGGGGACGTGCAATGGGGGACGTGCAATGGGGACGTGCAATGGGGACGTGCAATGGGGACGTGCAATGGGGGACGTGCAATGGGGGACTGGAAGGGGGACGTGCAATGGGGGACGTGCAATGGGGACGTGCAATGGGGACGTGCAATGGGGACGTGCAATGGGGGACGTGCAATGGGGACGTGCAATGGGGACGTGCAATGGGGACGTGCAATGGGGGACGTGCAATGGGGACTTGCAATGGGGGACGTGCAATGGGGACGTGCAATGGGGACGTGCAATGGGGACGTTCAATGGGGACGTGCAATGGGTACATACAATGGGGATGTGCAATGGGGATGTGCAATGGGGACGTGCAATGGGGACGTGCAATGGGGACGTGCAATGGGGACGTGCAATGGGGACATACAATGGGGGACGTGCAATGGGGACGTGCAATGGGGACGTGCAATGGGAATGTGCAATGGGGACGTGCAATGGGGATGTGCAATGGGGATGTGCAATGGGGACGTGCAATGGGGGACGTGCAATGGGGACGTGCAATGGGGACATACAATGGGGGACGTGCAATGGGGACGTGCAATGGGTACATACAATGGGGATGTGCAATGGGAATGTGCAATGGGGACGTGCAATGGGGGACGTGCAATGGGGACGTGCAATGGGGGACGTGCAATGGGGACGTGCAATGGGGCGTGCAATGGGGACGTGCAAGGGGCTGCTGCTGAGCCAGGCCCGCAGCGTGCCCTGCCCTGCCCTGCCCTGCCCTGCCCTGCCCTGCCCTGCCCTGCCCTGCACATCCCACCCTACCTTTGACTCCAGGCCTTCATCCATGGGGCAGTTTATGAGCAGATGTGAGCCCTTCCTCATCCATGGGGCAGTTTATGGGCAGACGTGAGCCCTTCCTCCTCATCCATGGGGCAGTTTATGGGCAGATGTGAGCCCTTCCTCCTCATCCATGGGGCAGTTTATGGGCAGACGTGAGCCCTTCCTCCTCATCCATGGGGCAGTTTATGGGCAGATGTGAACCCTTCCTCATCCATGGGGCAGTTTATGGGCAGACGTGAACCCTTCCTCATCCATGGGGCAGTTTATGGGCAGACGTGAGCCCTTCCTCATCCATGGGGCAGTTTATGGGCAGACGTGAACCCTTCCTCCTCATCCATGGGGCAGTTTATGGGCAGATGTGAGCCCTTCCTCCTCATCCATGGGGCAGTTTATGGGCAGACGTGAGCCCTTCCTCCTCATCCATGGGGCAGTTTATGGGCAGATGTGAACCCTTCCTCATCCATGGGGCAGTTTATGGGCAGACGTGAACCCTTCCTCATCCATGGGGCAGTTTATGGGCAGACGTGAGCCCTTCCTCATCCATGGGGCAGTTTATGGGCAGACGTGAGCCCTTCCTCCTCATCCATGGGGCAGTTTATGGGCAGACGTGAGCCCTTCCTCCTCATCCATGGGGCAGTTTATGGGCAGACGTGAGCCCTTCCTCATCCATGGGGCAGTTTATGGGCAGACGTGAGCCCTTCCTCCTCATCCATGGGGCAGTTTATGGGCAGACGTGAGCCCTTCCTCCTCATCCATGGGGCAGTTTATGGGCAGACGTGAGCCCTTCCTCCTCATCCATGGGGCAGTTTATGGGCAGACGTGGGCCCTTCCTCATCTATGGGGCAGTTTATGGGCAGACGTGAACCCTTCCTCATCCATGGGGCAGTTTATGGGCAGACGTGAACCCTTCCTCATCCATGGGGCAGTTTATGGGCAGACGTGAGCCCTTCCTCCTCATCCATGGGGCAGTTTATGGGCAGACGTGAGCCCTTCCTCATCCATGGGGCAGTTTATGGGCAGACGTGAGCCCTTCCTCCTCATCCATGGGGCAGTTTATGGGCAGACGTGAGCCCTTCCTCATCCATGGGGCAGTTTATGGGCAGACGTGAGCCCTTCCTCCTCATCCATGGGGCAGTTTATGGGCAGACGTGAGCCCTTCCTCCTCATCCATGGGGCAGTTTATGGGCAGATGTGAACCCTTCCTCCTCATCCATGGGGCAGTTTATGGGCAGACGTGGGCCCTTCCTCATCTATGGGGCAGTTTATGGGCAGACGTGAGCCCTTCCTCCTCATCCATGGGGCAGTTTATGGTCAGACGTGAGCCCTTCCTCCTCATCCATGGGGCAGTTTATGGGCAGATGTGAGCCCTTCCTCCTCATCCATGGGGCAGTTTATGGGCAGATGTGAGCCCTTCCTCCTCATCCATGGGGCAGTTTATGGGCAGACGTGAGCCCTTCCTCCTCATCCATGGGGCAGTTTATGGGCAGATGTGAGCCCTTCCTCCTCATCCATGGGGCAGTTTATGGGCAGACGTGAGCCCTTCCTCCTCATCCATGGGGCAGTTTATGGGCAGATGTGAGCCCTTCCTCCTCATCCATGGGGCAGTTTATGGGCAGATGTGAGCCCTTCCTCCTCATCCATGGGGCAGTTTATGGGCAGACGTGAGCCCTTCCTCCTCATCCATGGGGCAGTTTATGGGCAGACGTGAGCCCTTCCTCATCCATGGGGCAGTTTATGGGCAGACGTGAGCCCTTCCTCCTCATCCATGGGGCAGTTTATGGGCAGACGTGAGCCCTTCCTCCTCATCCATGGGGCAGTTTATGGGCAGACGTGAGCCCTTCCTCATCTATGGGGCAGTTTATGGGCAGATGTGAGCCCTTCCTCCTCATCCATGGGGCAGTTTATGGGCAGACGTGAGCCCTTCCTCATCCATGGGGCAGTTTAGGGGCAGATGTGAGCCCTTCCTCATCCATGGGGCAGT
>NW_026639523.1:0-4888 GCF_028554395.1 Pezoporus wallicus | reverse complement strand
GAGCCCCATTTCCCCCCATAGAGCCCCATTTCCCCCCCCCATAGAGCCCCATTTACCCCCCCACAGAGCCCCATTTCCCCCCCCCCGAGCCCCATTTCCCCCCCGTTGCCCCCCACCTTCTCCCTGACGAGCAGGCTGATGGTGGGGACCCCGTTGCCCCCCTCGGCCCCCTTGCCCGGGGCCACCTGCTTCAGGAACTCCACCTTCTTCTTGCTGGCCAGGAGCAGGATGCGCTGGGCGCAGAACACCATGATGGTGTCGGTCAGCTCGTAGCCAAAGAGCCACGTCTGGGGGGGGAGAGAGAAAACGCCATGAAACGGACCCAAAATGGGATGAAACGGACCCAAAACGGGCTGAAATGGACCAAAAATGGGATGAAACGGACCCAAAATGGGATGAAACGGACCCAAAACGGGCTGAAATGGACCCAAAATGGGATGAAACGGACCCAAAACGGGCTGAAATGGACCCAAAACGGGCTGAAATGGACCAAAAATGGGATGAAACGGACCCAAAACGGGCTGAAATGGACCCAAAACGGGCTGAAATGGACCAAAAATGGGATGAAATGGACCCAAAATGGGCTGAAACGGACCCAAAACGGGCTGAAATGGACCCAAAATGGGGGAAATGGACCCAAAATGGGATGAAACGGACCCAAAATGGGATGAAACGGACCCAAAACGGGCTGAAATGGACCAAAAATGGGATGAAACGGACCCAAAATGGGATGAAACGGACCCAAAATGGGATGAAATGGACCCAAAATGGGCTGAAATGGACCCAAAATGGGATGAAACGGACCCAAAACGGGCTGAAATGGACCCAAAATGGGCTGAAATGGACCAAAAATGGGATGAAACGGACCCAAAATGGGATGAAACGGACCCAAAACGGGCTGAAACGGACCCAAAATGGGCTGAAACGGACCCAAAATGGGCTGAAATAGACCCAAAATGGGCTGAAACAGACCCAAAATGGGCTGAAAATGACCCAAAATGGGCTGAAAATGACCCAAAATGGGATGAAAATGACCCAAAATGGGCTGAAACGGACCCAAAACCGCCTGAAACGGAGCCAAAATGGGGGAAATGGACCCAAAATGGGGGAAATGGACCCAAAATGGGGGGAATGGAGCCAAAATGGGATGAAATGAACCCAAAATGGGGGAAATGGACCCAAAACTGCCTGAAACGGACCCAAAATGGGCTGAAACGGAGCCAAAATCAGCTAAAATGGACCCAAAATGGGGGGAAATAGACCCAAAACCCGCTGAAACGGACCCAAAACTGCCTGAAATGGACCCAAAATGGAGAGAAATGGACCCAAAATGGGGGGAATGGAGCCAAAATGGGCTGAAATGGACCCAAAATAGGGGGAAATGGACCCAAAATGGGGGAAATGGACCCAAAATGGGGGGAAATGGACCCAAAATGGGGGAAATGGACCCAAAATGGGCTGAAATGGACCCAAAATGGGGGAAATGGACCCAAAATGGAGAGAAATGGACCCAAAATAGGGGGAAATGGACCCAAAATGGGGGGAAATGGACCCAAAATGGGCTGAAATGGACCCAAAATGGGCTGAAATGGACCCAAAATGGGCTGAAATGGACCCAAAATGGAGAGAAATGGACCCAAAATAGGGGGAAATGGACCCAAAATGGGGGGAAATGGACCCAAAATGGGCTGAAATGGACCCAAAATGGGCTGAAATGGACCCAAAATGGGGGGAATGGAGCCAAAATGGGGGGAAATGGACCCAGAATGGGGGAAATGGACCCAAAATGGGGGAAATGGACCCAAAATGGGGGGAAATGGACCCAAAATGGGGGAAATGGACCCAAAATGGGGGAAATGGACCCAAAATGGGGGAAATGGACCCAAAATGGGCTGAAATGGACCCAAAATGGGCTGAAATGGACCCAAAATGGGGGAAATGGACCCAAAATGGGGGGAAATGGATCCAAAATGTGGGAAATGGACCCAAAATGGGGGGAATGGACCCAATGGACCCCAAAATGGGCTGAAATGGACCCAAAATGGGGGAAATGGATCCAAAATGGGGGGAAATGGACCCAAAATGGGGGGAAATGGACCCAAAATGGGGGAAATGGACCCAAAATGGGGGAAATGGACCCAAAATGCCTGAAATGGACCCAAAATGGGGGAAATGGATCCAAAATGGGGGGAATGGACCCAAAATGGGGGAAATGGACCCAAAATGGGGGAAATGGACCCAAAATGGGGGAAATGGACCCAAAATGGGGGAAATGGACCCAAAATGGGGGAAATGGACCCAAAATGGGGGGAAATGGACCCAAAATGGGGGAAATGGACCCAGAATGGGGGAAATGGACCCAAAATGGGGGAAATGGACCCAAAACTGCCTGAAACGGACCCAAAATGGGCTGAAACGGAGCCAAAATGGGGGAAACGGACCCAAAATGGGGGAAACGGACCCAAAATGGGGGAAACGGACCCAAAATGGGGGAAACGGACCCAAAATGGGGGAAATGGACCCAAAATGGGGGGAAACGGACCCAAAATGGGGGAAATGGACCCAAAATGGGGGAAATGGACCCAAAATGGGGGAAATGGACCCAAAATGGGGGAAATGGACCCAAAATGGGGGAAATGGACCCAAAATGGGGGAAATGGACCCAAAATGGAGAGAAATGGACCCAAAATGGGGGAAATGGACCCAAAATGGGGGAAATGGACCCAAAATGGGGGAAATGGACCCAAAATGGGGGAAATGGACCCAAAATGGGGGAAATGGATCCAAAATGGGGGAAATGGACCCAAAATGGGGAGAAATGGACCCAAAATGGGGGAAATGGATCCAAAATGGGGGAAATGGACCCAAAATGGGGGGAAATGGACCCAAACAAAATGATGTTTTTCCACCCAAAGTGCTGCTTTTTGCCCAAACCTTGTGTTTTTCACCCAAAAAGATGATTTTTTTGGCCCAAATCTAGCGGTTTTCCCCCCAAAGTGGTGTTTTTTTACCCATAAACCATGGGGTTTTACCCCAAAATGGTGTTTTTCCCCAAAAAATGACAGCTTTTGCCCCAAAATGGTGGGGTTTTGCCCCAAAATGACATTTTTGGCCCCAAAATGCTGTTTTTAACCCCAAAATGACGTTTTTCCCCCCAAATGGTGTGGGTTTTGACAGAAAACGATGACTTTTTTGCCCCAAAATGACGGTTTTTGACCCAAAAATGATGTTTTTTTCCCTTAAATGTCTTTTTTTGCCCCAAAATGAAGTCCCCCCCCCCCCCCCCCCCAAATGACGGTTTTTGCCCAAAAAATGTCATTTTTTTTGCCCCTAAAATGATGTTTTTTGCCCCAAAAGGTCTTTTTTCCCCAAAAAAATCATTTTTTTTTCCCCAAAAAAGCTGTTGTTTTGCCCAAAACTGTCATTTTTTTCCCCCAAAACCTGTTGTTCTGCCCAAAACTGTCATTTTTTCCCCCAAAAAGCTGTTGCTTTGCCCAAAACTGTCATTTTTTGCCCCAAAAAGCTGTTGTTCTGCCCAAAACTGTCATTTTTTGCCCCAAAGAGGTGATTTTTGCCCAAAACTGTCATTTTTTGCCCCAAAAAGCTGATTTTTGCCCAAAGCTGTCATTTTTTGCCCCAAAAAGCTGATTTTTGCCCAAAACTGTCATTTTTTCCCCCAAAAAGCTGTTGTTTTGCCCAAAACCTCCCTTTTTTCCCCCAAAGAGGTGATTTTTGCCCAAAACTGTCATTTTTTCCCCAAAAAGCTGTTGTTTTGCCCAAAACTGTCATTTTTTTCCCCCAAAACCTGTTGTTCTGCCCAAAACTGTCATTTTTTCCCCCAAAAAGCTGTTGCTTTGCCCAAAACTGTCATTTTTTTCCCCAAAAAGCTGATTTTTGCCCAAAACTGTCATTTTTTGCCCCAAAGAGGTGATTTTTGCCCAAAACTGTCATTTTTTGCCCCAAAAAGCTGTTGTTTTGCCCAAAACTGTCATTTTTTCCCCCAAAGAGGTGATTTTTGCCCAAAACTGTCATTTTCTTCCCCAAAAAGCTGATTTTTGCCCAAAACTGTCATTTTTTGCCCCAAAAAGCTGATTTTTGCCCAAAACTGTCATTTTTTGCCCCAAAGAGGTGATTTTTGCCCAAAACTGTCATTTTTTGCCCCAAAAAGCTGTTTTTTGCCCAAAACTGTCATTTTTCCCCCAAAGAGGTGATTTTTGCCCAAAACTGTCATTTTTTGCCCCAAAAAGCTGATTTTTGCCCAAAACTGTCATTTTTTGCCCCAAAGAGGTGATTTTTGCCCAAAACTGTCATTTTTTGCCCCAAAAAGCTGATTTTTGCCCAAAACTGTCATTTTTTGCCCCAAAGAGGTGATTTTTGCCCAAAACTGTCATTTTTTGCCCCAAAAAGCTGATTTTTGCCCAAAACTGTCATTTTTTGCCCCAAAGAGGTGATTTTTGCCCAAAACTGTCATTTTTTGCCCCAAAGAGGTGATTTTTGCCCAAAACTGTCATTTTTTGCCCCAAAGAGGTGATTTTTGCCCAAAACTGTCATTTTTTGCCCCAGCCTCACCTGCAGCGCCGTGGATTTGGCGTACACGACCTCCTCGTCCACCCCCACGGCCACCACGATGGCGTCCACGCCGCCCAGCTCCTCCTCCCCCCGCTGGGGGGAAACGGTGGGGGTCAGAGACCCATAGAGACCCATAGGGACCCATAGAGACCCATAGGGAACCATAGAGACCCATAGAGACCCATAGAGACCCATAGGGACCCACAGAGACCCATAGAGACCCATAGAAAACCATAGGGACCCATAGAGATCCATACAGAACCCATAGGGACCCATAGGGACCCACAGAGACCCATAGAGACCCATACAGAACCCATAG
>NW_026639522.1:0-4855 GCF_028554395.1 Pezoporus wallicus | reverse complement strand
GCTGTGCGAGCAGAATCCACTGTTCATTCTGTGCTGACTGTGTTGCTGCGCAGCAGAGAGCAGGCTCTGGACTGATTCCATTCAAATGCTTTTCCTGTATGAAAGTGAGCAGTGAAAGCAACGATGGAGGCACCAATGTAAAGGGGATTGTGTGCTGAACAGGTCCAGCACCAGCTTTCAATCCTGGCTCTTCTGCTGTGGGAGCAGATGCCAAACGTTCGTGCTGTACTCACTGTGCTGCTGGGCAGCTGAGAGAGACCACCTGAGAATTTGGATTCAAATGGACTTTTAGGTATGAAACCGAGGAGAGACTGCAATGATGGTGACCCCGTTGCAAAGCTGCTTGTGTGCTGAAGAAGCCCAGCACTAGCTTTCCCTGCTGGTCCTTCTGCCGTGTGAGCAGATGCCACTGTTCATTCTGTGCTGACTGTGTTGCTGCGCAGCAGAGAGCAGGCTCTGGACTGATTCCATTCAAATGCTTTTCCTGTATGAAAGTGAGCAGTGAAAGCAACGATGGAGGCACCAATGTAAAGGGGATTGTGTGCTGAACAGGTCCAGCACCAGCTTTCAATCCTGGCTCTTCTGCTGTGGGAGCAGATGCCAAACGTTCGTGCTGTACTCACTGTGCTGCTGGGCAGCTGAGAGAGACCACCTGAGAATTTGGATTCAAATGGACTTTTAGGTATGAAACCGAGGAGAGACTGCAATGATGGTGACCCCGTTGCAAAGCTGCTTGTGTGCTGAAGAGACACAGCACTAGCTTTCCCTGCTGGTCCTTCTGCCGTGTGAGCAGATGCCACTGTTCATTCTGTGCTGACTGTGTTGCTGCCAGCAGAGAGCAGGCTCTGGACTGATTCCATTCAAATGCTTTTCCTGTATGAAAGTGAGCAGTGAAAGCAACGATGGAGGCACTAATGTAAAGGTGATTGTGTGCTGAACAGGTCCAGCACCAGCTTTCAATCCTTGCTCTTCTGCTGTGGGAGCAGATGCCAAACGTTCGTGCTGTACTCACTGTGCTGCTGGGCAGCTGAGAGAGACCACCTGAGAATTTGGATTCAAATGGACTTTTAGGTATGAAACCGAGGAGAGACTGCAATGATGGTGACCCCGTTGCAAAGCTGCTTGTGTGCTGAAGAGACACAGCACTAGCTTTCCCTGCTGGTCCTTCTGCCGTGTGAGCAGATGCCACTGTTCATTCTGTGCTGACTGTGTTGCTGCGCAGCAGAGAGCAGGCTCTGGACTGATTCCATTCAAATGCTTTTCCTGTATGAAAGTGAGCAGTGAAAGCAACGATGGAGGCACCAATGTAAAGGGGATTGTGTGCTGAACAGGTCCAGCACCAGCTTTCAATCCTGGCTCTTCTGCTGTGGGAGCAGATGCCAAACGTTCGTGCTGTACTCACTGTGCTGCTGGGCAGCTGAGAGAGACCACCTGAGAATTTGGATTCAAATGGACTTTTAGGTATGAAACCGAGGAGAGACTGCAATGATGGTGACCCCGTTGCAAAGCTGCTTGTGTGCTGAAGAAGCCCAGCACTAGCTTTCCCTGCTGGTCCTTCTGCTGTGCGAGCAGAATCCACTGTTCATTCTGTGCTGACTGTGTTGCTGCGCAGCAGAGAGCAGGCTCTGGACTGATTCCATTCAAATGCTTTTCCTGTATGAAAGTGAGCAGTGAAAGCAACGATGGAGGCACCAATGTAAAGGTGATTGTGTGCTGAACAGGTCCAGCACCAGCTTTCAATCCTTGCTCTTCTGCTGTGGGAGCAGATGCCAAACGTTCGTGCTGTACTCACTGTGCTGCTGGGCAGCTGAGAGAGACCACCTGAGAATTTGGATTCAAATGGACTTTTAGGTATGAAACCGAGGAGAGACTGCAATGATGGTGACCCCGTTGCAAAGCTGCTTGTGTGCTGAAGAAGCCCAGCACTAGCTTTCCCTGCTGGTCCTTCTGCCGTGTGAGCAGATGCCACTGTTCATTCTGTGCTCACTGCGTTGCTGTGCAGCAGAGAGCAGGCTCTGGACTGATTCCATTCAAATGCTTTTCCTGTATGAAAGTGAGCAGTGAAAGCAACGATGGAGGCACCAATGTAAAGGTGATTGTGTGCTGAACAGGTCCAGCACCAGCTTTCAATCCTTGCTCTTCTGCTGTGGGAGCAGATGCCAAACGTTCGTGCTGTACTCACTGTGCTGCTGGGCAGCTGAGAGAGACCACCTGAGAATTTGGATTCAAATGGACTTTTAGGTATGAAACCGAGGAGAGACTGCAATGATGGTGACCCCGTTGCAAAGCTGCTTGTGTGCTGAAGAGACACAGCACTAGCTTTCCCTGCTGGTCCTTCTGCCGTGTGAGCAGATGCCACTGTTACATTCTGTGCTGACTGTGTTGCTGCGCAGCAGAGAGCAGGCTCTGGACTGATTCCATTCAAATGCTTTTCCTGTATGAAAGTGAGCAGTGAAAGCAACGATGGAGGCACCAATGTAAAGGTGATTGTGTGCTGAACAGGTCCAGCACCAGCTTTCAATCCTGGCTCTTCTGCTGTGGGAGCAGATGCCAAACGTTCGTGCTGTACTCACTGTGCTGCTGGGCAGCTGAGAGAGACCACCTGAGAATTTGGATTCAAATGGACTTTTAGGTATGAAACCGAGGAGAGACTGCAATGATGGTGACCCCGTTGCAAAGCTGCTTGTGTGCTGAAGAGACACAGCACTAGCTTTCCCTGCTGGTCCTTCTGCCGTGTGAGCAGATGCCACTGTTCATTCTGTGCTTACTGTGTTCCTGCGCAGCAGAGAGCAGGCTCTGGACTGATTCCATTCAAATGCTTTTCCTGTATGAGTGTTAGCAGTGAAAGCAACGATGGAGGCACCAATGTAAAGGTGATTGTGTGCTGAACAGGTCCAGCACCAGCTTTCAATCCTTGCTCTTCTGCTGTGGGAGCAGATGCCAAACGTTCGTGCTGTACTCACTGTGCTGCTGGGCAGCTGAGAGAGACCACCTGAGAATTTGGATTCAAATGGACTTTTAGGTATGAAACCGAGGAGAGACTGCAATGATGGTGACCCCGTTGCAAAGCTGCTTGTGTGCTGAAGAAGCCCAGCACTAGCTTTCCCTGCTGGTCCTTCTGCTGTGCGAGCAGAATCCACTGTTCATTCTGTGCTGACTGTGTTGCTGCGCAGCAGAGAGCAGGCTCTGGACTGATTCCATTCAAATGCTTTTCCTGTATGAAAGTGAGCAGTGAAAGCAACGATGGAGGCACCAATGTAAAGGTGATTGTGTGCTGAACAGGTCCAGCACCAGCTTTCAATCCTGGCTCTTCTGCTGTGGGAGCAGATGCCAAACGTTCGTGCTGTACTCACTGTGCTGCTGGGCAGCTGAGAGAGACCACCTGAGAATTTGGATTCAAATGGACTTTTAGGTATGAAACCGAGGAGAGACTGCAATGATGGTGACCCCGTTGCAAAGCTGCTTGTGTGCTGAAGAAGCCCAGCACTAGCTTTCCCTGCTGGTCCTTCTGCTGTGCGAGCAGAATCCACTGTTCATACTGTGCTGACTGTGTTGCTGCGCAGCAGAGAGCAGGCTCTGGACTGATTCCATTCAAATGCTTTTCCTGTATGAAAGTGAGCAGTGAAAGCAACGATGGAGGCACCAATGTAAAGGTGATTGTGTGCTGAACAGGTCCAGCACCAGCTTTCAATCCTGGCTCTTCTGCTGTGGGAGCAGATGCCAAACGTTCGTGCTGTACTCACTGTGCTGCTGGGCAGCTGAGAGAGACCACCTGAGAATTTGGATTCAAATGGACTTTTAGGTATGAAACCGAGGAGAGACTGCAATGATGGTGACCCCGTTGCAAAGCTGCTTGTGTGCTGAAGAGACACAGCACTAGCTTTCCCTGCTGGTCCTTCTGCCGTGTGAGCAGATGCCACTGTTCATTCTGTGCTGACTGTGTTGCTGCGCAGCAGAGAGCAGGCTCTGGACTGATTCCATTCAAATGCTTTTCCTGTATGAGTGAGCAGTGAAAGCAACGATGGAGGCACCAATGTAAAGGGGATTGTGTGCTGAACAGGTCCAGCACCAGCTTTCAATCCTTGCTCTTCTGCTGTGGGAGCAGATGCCAAACGTTCGTGCTGTACTCACTGTGCTGCTGGGCAGCTGAGAGAGACCACCTGAGAATTTGGATTCAAATGGACTTTTAGGTATGAAACCGAGGAGAGACTGCAATGATGGTGACCCCGTTGCAAAGCTGCTTGTGTGCTGAAGAAGACCAGCACTAGCTTTCCCTGCTGGTCCTTCTGCTGTGCGAGCAGAGCAGCTGAGAGACACCACCTGAGAATTTGGATTCAAATGGACTTTTAGGTATGAAACCGAGGAGAGACTGCAATGATGGTGACCCCGTTGCAAAGCTCCTTGTGTGCTGAAGAAGCAGAGCACTAGCTTTCCCTGCTGGTCCTTCTGCCGTGTGAGCAGATGCCACTGTTCATTCTGTGACTGTGTTGCTGCGCAGCAGAGAGCAGGCTCTGGACTGATTCCATTCAAATGCTTTTCCTGTATGAGTGTTAGCAGTGAAAGCAACGATGGAGGCACCAATGTAAAGGTGATTGTGTGCTGAACAGGTCCAGCACCAGCTTTCAATCCTTGCTCTTCTGCTGTGGGAGCAGATGCCAAACGTTCGTGCTGTACTCACTGTGCTGCTGGGCAGCTGAGAGACACCACCTGAGAATTTGATTCAAATGGACTTTTAGGTATGAAACCGAGGAGAGACTGCAATGATGGTGACCCCGTTGCAAAGCTGCTTGTGTGCTGAAGAAGCAGAGCACTAGCTTTCCCTGCTGCTCCTTCTGCCGTGCGAGCAGATGCCACT
>NW_026639521.1:0-479 GCF_028554395.1 Pezoporus wallicus | reverse complement strand
GGGAGGGACCCATAGGGGATCAGTGGGGCAGGACCCATAGGGGATCAGTGGGGCGGGACCCATAGGGGATCAGTGGGGCAGGACCCATAGGGGATCAGTGGGGCAGGTCCCATAGGGGATCAGTGGGGCGGGAGCCATAGGGCACCACTGTGTCTCTATGGGGTCTCTATGGGGTCTCTATAGGTCCCTATGGGTGCATACGGGTCTCTATGGGGTTTCTATGGGTCTCTATGGGTCCCAATGTGTTTCTATTGGTCCCTATGGGTCGCTATGGGTCCCAATGGGTCCCAATGGGTTTCTATTGGTCCTTTTGTGTCTCTCTGGTGTATCTATGGGTCCCAATGCATTCCAATGGGGTAACTATGGGTCCCGCTATGGGTCCCGCTATGGGTCCCGCTATGGGTCGCTATGGGTCCCAATGGGTCCCAATGGGTTTCTATTGCTCCTTTTGGGTCTCTATGGCGTATCTACGAGTCCCA
>NW_026639520.1:0-4882 GCF_028554395.1 Pezoporus wallicus | reverse complement strand
CAAGCCTGAGGTAAATGGGGCTGTTAGACCCCAATGAGGTGTTTTGGGGGCTATTTGACATGATTTGGGGGGTATTTGAGGTGATTTTGGGTGTTTATAGAATGAATTGGGGGGTTCTGACCTCATTGGGTTACTTTGGGGGGTCAGACCTGAGGTAAATTGGGCTGTTAGACCCCAATAGGTGGTTTTGGGGCTATTTGAGGTGATTTTGGGTGTTTATAGAACGAACTGGGGGGTTCTGACCCCATTGGGTTGCATTGGTCGGGTCAAACCTTAAGTAAATGGGGCTGTTAGGCCCCAATATGTGATTTTGGGGCTATTTGAGGTGATTTTGGGGCTATTTGAGGTGATTTTTGGTGTTTATAGAATGAATTGGGGGGTTCTGACCCCATTGGGTTGCATTGGTCGGGTCAAACCTTAAGTAAACGGGGCTGTTAGGCCCCAATATGTGATTTTGGGGCTATTTGAGGTGATTTTGGGGCTATTTGAGGTGATTTTTGGTGTTTATAGAATGAATTGCAGGGGGTCTGATCCCATTGGGGTGCATTGGAGGGGTCAAACCTTTAGTAAATGGGGGTCTTTGATCCCTATAGTTGATTTTGGGGCTATTTGAGGTGATTTTGGGTGTTTATAGAATGAATTGGGGGGGGGTCTGACCCCATTAGGGGGGTCTTGGGTTGATACAAAGTGGGGGCCCTGTCCCTATTGGGGTGCCCCCTTTTCCCCCCTCATTGCCCCATTGGCCTGGGCTGGGCCTGGCTGGGTGTGGAGCTGCGATAAGGGGAGGGTGTGGGAGCAATGGGGCAGGGCCAGAGCTGTACTGGGAGCACTGGGTGCTGCACTGGGAGCAATGGGGCTGAGCTAGAGCTGTACTGGGAGCACTGGGAGCTGCACTGGGATCAATGGGGCAGAGCCAGAGCTGCACTGGGAGCACTGGGGCAGAGCCAGAGCTGCACTGGGAGCACTGGGAGCTGCACTGGGAGCACTGGGGCAGAGCCAGAGCTGCACTGGGAGCACTGGGGCAGAGCCAGAGCTGCACTGGGAGCACTGGGAGCTGCACTGGGAGCACTGGGGCAGAGCCAGAGCTGCACTGGGAGCACTGGGGCAGAGCCAGAGCTGCACTGGGAGCACTGGGAGCTGCACTGGGAGCACTGGGGCAGAGCCAGAGCTGCACTGGTAGTACTGTGGCAGTGTGATAGCTGCACTGGGAGCACTGGGAATGGGAGGGATGGATACTGGGAGCACTGGGAATGGAGATAACAGGTAATGGCCATACTGGGAGCTGGTACTGGCCGTACTGGTTATACTGTGAGCAGCTCCTTATAGATCCCAGTTTGGGACTGGGAATGGAGGGGGGCTCCCAGTGCTCCCAGTAACCATGTTCCCCCTGCTGAGATCCCACCATGGCTGGAGCCTAGCCCCCCCCCCCCCCCCACTGGACTCACTGCATGTGAGTGAACACGCGTGTGTAGGGGGGTTACATGTGTGTCCATGTGTGTGTCCACATGTGTGTCCATATGCACACGCGTGCGTAGGGGGGTTACATGTGTGTCCATGTGCACACGTGTGTGCAGGGGGTCATGTGACGTGGGTATGTCTGCACACGCCTGTGCAGAGTGGTACATGCGAGGTCATGTGTGTGCAGCACGTGTGCTGGCTGATACATGTACGTGTGTGTACACGTGTGTAATCAGGTGGTGTTGTCACGTGCACATGGGTTCTGCATACATGCATGTAAAGGTGTGTCTGGGCGCACATGTGAGTGTCTACATGTTAGTGTCTACATGTTAGAACACGTGTGTGTGTCTACATGTGGGTGTCTACATGTTAGAACACGTGTGCATGCGTCTGCGTGGTGGTGTACATGTGTGTAAAGAGATGTTATGGCAGGCACACGTGTGTACACGTGTGCACATGGGTGTTTTGTTGCGCACACGTGGTCTGTTACACGTGTGTGGTGTTGCGTGTTACACGCAGAAGGCAAAGTTGTACATGTGTTACAGGCAGAGAACATGGCTACACATGTATGACAATGATACACTCATGCAGAGGACTCAGTGCCACATGTGTTACGTATGATGCTCTTACATTCCATGCAGAGGACATGGTTACATGTAGTACACATGTTACAGACGTATTACATGCCACATGCATGTTCACACACTGCTGTATTTTACGTGCAGGGGACACAGTTGCACATGTTGCACACGTGGCACTATTACACGTGTGTTACACGCAGAGTGTACGGTTACACCTTGTTATACACGCATGTTAGCATTGCACGCACATGCCACAGACTCAGTTCCACATGTTACATGTGTCTGGTGGAGGTACACATGTATGACGGTGGGACACATGTGTTACACGTGTTTATGTGACACGTCTTGCATGTGTCTGGTGTTATGTACGACGGTGGGACACACGTGTTGCATGTCTTTGATCATGTGACACGTGTTGCATGTGTCTGATGATGTTGCACGTGTATGATATGACACACACATTCCTTGTGTCTGTTCGTGTCACATGCGTATTGCATGTGTATGATGTGCGAAACGCGTTGCATGCATATGACAGCGTGACACGTGTTGCGCATAACAGTGTGACACGTGTTACATGTGTATGATGTGATACACGTTACATGTGCATGAGGGTGTGACACATATTACATGTGTATGATGATGTGACAGACATGTTACATGTGTATGACGGGGCGACACGCGCGTTAAACGCGTATGACGTGCGACACGCACGCTACATGCGCATGACGGTGTGACACGCGTGTTACATGCGTATGACGGTGCGACACGTGTTACATGCGTATGGTGGTGCAACACACGTGTTACAAGCGTATTACAGCGTGACACGCGTGTTACATGCGCATGAAGGTGTGACACATGTTACATGCGTGTGGCGGTGCGACACGTGTGTTACATGCGTATGGCAGTGCGACACACGTGTTACATGCATATGACGGGGCGACACACGTGTTACATGCGTATGGCGGCGCGACACACATGTTGCATGCGTATGATGGTGTGACACACGTGTTACATGTGCATGAGGGTGCGACACATGTTACATGTGTATGGCGGCGTGACACACGTGTTACATGGGTATGATGGTGCAACACACATGTTACTTGGGTATGACGGTGCGACACGTGTGTTACATGCGTATGACGGTGCGACACATGTTACATGCGTATGACCGCACGACACACTTGTTAAATGGGTATGATGGCGCGACACGTGTGTTACATGCGTATGACGGTGTGACATGTGTTACATGTGCATGAGGGTGTGACACACATGTTACATGCGTCGGACGGTGCGACACGTGTGTTACATGCACATGGCGGCACGACACAGGTGTTACATGGATATGGTGGCACGACACAGGTGTTATATGGGTATGACGGTGCGACACACGTGTTACATGCCCATGGCGGCACGACACGTGTTACATGCGCGTGACGGCACGACACACGCGTTACATGCATGTGATGGCACGACATGCCTGTTACATGCATGTGACGGCGTGACACGCCTGTTACATGCGTATGACGGCGCGACACGCGTGTCACATGCGTATGGTGGCGCGCCACGCCTGTCACATGCGTATGACGATGCAACATGCGTGTGATGGCGCAACACGTGTGTTACATGTGTATGACAGCGCGACACGCGTTTTACATGCGTTTGATGGCGTGACACGTGTGTTACATGCGTATGGCGGTGTGACACATGTTACATTTGTATGACGGGGTGCCACACGTGTTACATGCGTATGATGGTGCGACACACGCGTTACATGGGTATGATGGTTTGACACGTGTATTACATGTGTTACATGCGTGTTACACATCTCACACATGTCCATGCCCCTCCCCCTCCCGTGACGTCACTGGCCCCGCCCCTGCCCCTTCCCCCAGAACGAGGCAACAACTGCCCCAATGAGCCCCACCCCCACTCCTGCCCCATGGCTGCCCCACATCCTCCCTATGGTTGCCCCACACCTGCCCCATTGCTGCCCCTCAGGACCCCCACACGTGCCCTATGGCTGCCCCACAAGAACCCTACATCTGCCCTATGGTTGCCCCACAGGCACGCCATGGCTGCCCCACATCCTCCCTATGGTTGCCCCACACCTGCCCTGTGGTTGCCCCACCAGCAACCTACACCTGCCCCATGGCTGCCCCACAAGCACTCCACACCTGCCCCATGGCTGCCCCACAAGCACCCCACACCTGCCCTATGGCTGCCCCACAAGCACCCCACACCTGCCCCATGGCTGCCCCACAAGCACCCCACACCTGCCCCATGGCTGCCCCACAAGCACCCCACACCTGCCCTATGGCTGCCCCATGGCTGCCACATAAGCACCCCACACCCACCCCATGGCTGCCCCGTATCCTCCCTATGGCTGCCCCACACCTGCCCCATGGCTGCCACATAAGCACCCCACACCTTCCCCATTGCTGCCCCACAGGCACCCCACATCTGCCCTATGGTTGCCCCACAGGCACCCCATGGCTGCACCACATCCTCCCTATGGCTGCCCCCCACCTGCCCCATGGCTGCCCCACAGGCACCCTATGGCTGCCCCACAAGAACCCTACCCCTGCCCTATGGCTGCCCCACATCCTCCCCATGGCTGCCCCACACGTGCCCCACAACCACCCCATGGCTGCCCCATAGCCCAAACTCTCTGTGCCTCAGTTTCTACCCCCCCCCCCAGCCCATCCCTGGGGCTCAGTGGGGCAGGAGCAGGGGCACATGTGTGCCCCCCACATGGAACATACATGTAACATGCTACAACACGCTTGCGACCCCGGGTGGGGGAAGGGGGGGGCGATGACACGTGACCAGGGTCACGTGCCTGT
>NW_026639519.1:0-490 GCF_028554395.1 Pezoporus wallicus | reverse complement strand
GTGCCATCTGGAAAGAACGAGGACCTTTGAACACACAGTAGACTGTTCTTGTCTCAACCCGTAGGAGTTGCACTCTTTCGATCCTCCTGCCCGTTCCTCCGGGAGCGGGGAAGGGGAGAGTCCCGGGGGGGGGGACGGACCTCGATTGTTGTCAGCTCGGCACCACTCACTGGGAGTGAGTGAACAAGTTACCTGACTGGGTTTAAACCACGACAGTTCTTTTTGGCGCCCAACGTGGGGCACGAGGGGTTGAGATAAGAACAGATCTGACTGGACCATCCAGTATTTGCTGTATTAGTGTTTTTCCAGTGTGGGGCTTGGGCTAAGGTTTTTATCCCATTGTACTTTATGGTAATGACTTGTAATACAATAGAATCATTGATCATGAAACTGATCTGGTTTATGTTCCCAGTGTGGTCACCACCTTTATACTTTAGGAGGTATATGATGGAGGTGCTTAGCAATTACACATCTTTTTCTCCTTCTCAGG
>NW_026639518.1:0-4807 GCF_028554395.1 Pezoporus wallicus | reverse complement strand
ACCCCCCAATGGGACCCCAGCACCCCCCTATGGGGCCCCAGCACCCCCCAATGGGACCCCAGCATCCCCCAATGGGACCCCAGCACCCCCCAATGGGACCCCAACACCCCCCTATGGGACCCCAGCACCCCCCAATGGGACCCCAGCACCCCCCTATGGGACCCAGCACCCCCAACCCCCTGGGACCCAGCACCCCCCTATGGGACCCAGCACCCCCCTATGGGACCCCAGCACCCCCCAATGGGACCCCAGCACCCCCCTATGGGACCCAGCACCCCCCTATGGGACCCAGCACCCCCCTATGGGGCCCCAGCACCCCCCAATGGGACCCCCAATGGAACCCCCCAATGGGACCCAGCACCCCCCAATGGGACCCCCCCAATGAGTCCCCAACACCCCCTAATGGGAACCCCCAATGGGACCTCAACACCCCCCAATGGGGCCCTATCACCCTCCAATGGGACCTCCAATGGGACCCCCCAATGGGATCCCATCACCCTCCAATGGGACCTCCAATGGGACCCCCAATGGGACCCCCACCCCCCAGTGGGACCTCCAATGGAACCCTATCACCCTCCAATGGGACCTCCCAATGGGACCCCCCAATGGGACCCCATCATCCTCCAATGGGGCCTCCAATATGACCCCATCACCCTCCAATAGGACCCCCCAATGGGACCTCCAATGGGACCCCCCAATACGACCCCATCACCCTCCAATGGGACCCCCCAATATGACCCCATCACCCTCCAATGGGCCCCCCCAATATGACCCCATCACCCTCCAATGGGACCCCCCAATATGACCCCATCACCCTCCAATGGGACCCCCAATATGACCCCATCACCCCCCAATGGGCCCCCCCAATATGACCCCATCACCCCCCAATGGGCCCCCCCAATATGACCCCATCACCCTCCAATGGGCCCCCCCAATATGACCCCATCACCCTCCAATGGGCCCCCCCAATATGACCCCATCACCCTCCAACCCCTCAATATGACCCCATCACCCTCCAATGGGACCCCAGCACCCCCCAATGGGACCCCAGCACCCTCCAATGGGACCCCCCAATGAGACCCCATCACCCTCCAATGGGACCCCAGCACCCCCCAATGGGACCCCCCAATATGACCCCATCACCCTCCAATGGGACTCCAACCCCCCCCCGATGGGACCCCCCAGTGCCCCCCCACCCCAGGACCCCCATTCCCCCCCATCCTCTCTGTGCCCCCCAGGTGAGGAGAGCTCGGAGGAGGACTCTGCCGAGTGCCCGTGCCCCGGGGGGGGGCTCTGCCTCCGGCCCATCCCGGGTTGGGGCTGCGAGTGCCCCCCCGGCTTCCAGCCCGACCCTGCCCGCACCCGCTGCCTGGGTGAGCCCCCCCCGCGCCCGGGCTTGGGGGGCCACGGGGGAGGTGGCTATGGGGTGGCTATGGGTGGCTATGGGGTGGCTGTGGGGTGGCTATGGGTGGCTATGGGTGGCTATGGGGTGGCTATGGGTGGCTATGGGTGTCTATGGATGTCTATGGGGTGTCTATGGGGTGTCTGTGGGTGTCTATGGGGTGTCTATGAGTGTCTAGGGGGTGTCTAGGGGGTGTCTGTGGGTGTCTATGGTCTCTATGGGTGTCTCTATGTCCCTCTACGGTGTCTCTATGGCCTCTATGATCTCTATGGTATCTCCATGATCTCTATGGTATCTCCATGATCTCCATGGTATCTCCATGATCTCTATGGTATCTCCATGATCTCTATGGTATCTCCATGATCTCTATGGTATCTCCATGATCTCTATGGTATCTCCATGATCTCTATGGTATCTCTCCATGATCTCTATGGTATCTCCATGATCTCTATGGTATCTCTCCATGATCTCTATGGTATCTCCATGATCTCTGTGGTATCTCCATGATCTCTATGGTATCTCCATGATCTCTATGGTATCTCTCCATGATCTCTATGGTATCTCTCTATGATCTCTGTGGTATCTCCATGATCTCTGTGGTATCTCCATGATCTCTATGGTATCTCTCCATGATCTCTATGGTCTCTCTATGATCTCTATGGTATCTCCATGATCTCTATGGTCTCTCCATGATCTCTATGGTCTCTCTCCATGATCTCTATGGTCTCCATGATCTCTATGGTCTCTCCATGATCTCTATGGTCTCTCTATGATCTCTATGGTCTCTCCATGATCTCTATGGTCTCTCCATGATCTCTATGGTCTCTCATGATCTCTATGGTATCTCCATCTCTATGGTATCTCCATGATCTCTATCTCTCATGTCTCTCTATGGTCTCTCATCTCTATGGTCTCTATGGTCTCTCCATGATCTCTATGGTCTCTCTCCATGATCTCTATGGTCTCTCCATGATCTCTATGGTCTCTCTATGGTCTCTATGGTATCTCCATTATCTCTATGGTATCTCCATGATCTCTATGGTATCTCTATGGTGGTCTCTCTCCATGATCTCTATGGTCTCTCCATGATCTCTATGGTCTCTCCATGATCTCTATGGTCTCTCTATGATCTCTATGGTCTCTCATGATCTCTATGGTCTCTCCATGATCTCTATGGTCTCCATTATCTCTATGGTCTCTCTCTATGGTCTCTCCATGATCTCTATGGTCTCTCCATGATCTCTATGGTCTCTCTATGATCTCTATGGTCTCTCTGATCTCTATGGTCTCTCTCCATGATCTCTCTCTCCATGGTCTCTCTCATGATCTCTATGGTCTCTCTATGATCTCTATGGTCTCTCCATGATCTCTATGGTCTCTCCATGGTCTCTATGGTATCTCATGATCTCTATGGTCTCTCTCTCTATGGTCTCTCTATCTCTCTGTCTCTCTATGGTCTCTCTGTGGTCTCTCCATGATCTCTATGGTCTCTATGGTCTCTATGGTCTCTCTCCATGGTCTCTATGGTCTCTCTATGATCTCTATGGTCTCTCCATGATCTCTATGGTCTCTCCATGATCTCTATGGTCTCTCTCCATGGTCTCTATGGTCTCTCCATGGTCTCTATGGTCTCTCTATGGTCTCTCTATGGTCTCTGGTCTCTCTATGGTCTCTCTATGGTCTCTCTATGGTCTCTATGGTCTCTCCATGGTCTCTATGGTCTCTTCTCTATGGTCTCTCTATGGTCTCTATGGTCTCTATGGTCTCTCTATGGTCTCTATGGTCTCTCTATGGTCTCTATGGTCTCTCTATGGTCTCTCTATGGTCTCTCTATGATCTCTATGGTCTCTCTATGGTCTCTCTATGGTCTCTATGGTCTCTATGGTCTCTCTATGGTCTCTCTCTGGTCTCTCTATGGTCTCTATGGTCTCTCTATGGTCTCTCTGGTCTCTATGGTCTCTCTTTGGTCTCTCTTTGGTCTCTCTATGGTCTCTCTATGGTCTCTCTATGGTCTCTATGGTCTCTCTATGGTATCTCTATGGTATCTCCATGATCTCTATGGTCTCTCTATGGTCTCTCTATGGTCTCTCTCTATGATCTCTATGGTCTCTATGGTCTCTCTATGATCTCTATGGTCTCTATGATCTCTCTATGGTCTCTCTATGATCTCTATGGTCTCTCTATGGTCTCTCTATGGTATCTCTATGATCTCTATGGTCTCTCTATGGTCTCTATGGTCTCTATGGTCTCTATGGTCTCTATGGTCTCTCTATGGTCTCTATGGTCTCTCTATGGTCTCTATGGTCTCTCTATGGTCTCTATGGTCTCTCTATTGTCTCTATGGTCTCTATGGTCTCTCTATGGTCTCTATGGTCTCTCTATGGTCTCTATGGTCTCTCTATGGTCTCTATGGTCTCTCTATGGTCTCTATGGTCTCTCTATGGTCTCTCTATGGTCTCTATGGTCTCTCTATGGTCTCTATGGTCTCTCTATGGTCTCTATGGTCTCTCTATGGTCTCTCTATGGTCTCTATGGTCTCTCTATGGTCTCTCTATGGTCTCTCTATGGTCTCTCTATGGTCTCTATGGTCTCTCTATGGTCTCTCTATGGTATCTCCATGATCTCTATGGTCTCTCTATGGTCTCTCTATGGTCTCTCCATGGTCTCTCTATGGTCTCTCTATGGTCTCTCTATGGTCTCTATGGTCTCTCTATGGTCTCTCTATGGTATCTCCATGATCTCTATGGTCTCTCTATGGTCTCTCTATGGTCTCTCTATGGTCTCTCTATGGTCTCTCTATGGTCTCTATGGTCTCTCTATGGTCTCTCTCTCTATGGTCTCTATCTCTATGGTCTCTCTATCTCTATGGTCTCTCTATGGTCTCTCTCTCTATGGTCTCTCTATGGTCTCTCTATGGTCTCTCTATGGTCTCTATGGTCTCTCTATGGTCTCTATGGTCTCTCTATGGTCTCTCTATGGTCTCTCTGGTCTCTCTATGGTCTCTCTATGGTCTCTATGGTCTCTCTATGGTCTCTATGGTCTCTCTATGGTCTCTATGGTCTCTATGGTCTCTATGGTCTCTCTATGGTCTCTCTATGGTCTCTCTATGGTCTCTATGGTCTCTCTATGGTCTCTCTATGGTCTCTCTATGATCTCTATGGTCTCTCTATGGTCTCTATGGTCTCTCTATGGTCTCTCTATGGTCTCTATGGTCTCTCTATGGTCTCTCTATGGTCTCTCTATGGTCTCTCTATGGTCTCTCTTCTCTATGGTCTCTCTATGGTCTCTATGGTCTCTCTATGGTCTCTCTGGTCTCTATGGTCTCTCTATGGTCTCTATGGTCTCTCTATGGTCTCTATGGTCTCTCTATGGTCTCTATGGTCTCTCTATGATCTCTATGGTCTC
>NW_026639517.1:0-4907 GCF_028554395.1 Pezoporus wallicus | reverse complement strand
CTATGGGGCTCCTGTAGCTCTTCGAGGTCCTTAGAGGGGTCTCTATGTGGGTCCATTAGGTCTCTATGTGGGTCCTGAGGGGTCCCCTAGGTCCCTATGGGGCTCCTGTGAGGTCCTCACAGGGCTCACTTAGGTCCTTATGGGGTCCCTATAGCAGTTGCTTAAGTCCTCATGGGGTTCCCTATGTGGGTCCCTATGGGGTTCCTTTAGGTCCCTGTGGTGCTCCTGTAGCTCTCTGGTCCCTATGGGTCTCCCTTAGGTCCCTCTGTGGGTCCCTGTGGGTGTGGCTTGGGTCCCTCTGTGGGTCCCTGAGGGGCTCTCTCTGTGGGTCCCTATGGGTCTCCCTTAGGTCCCCCTAGGGCTCCCTGAGGTCCCTCTGGGTCTCCCTTAGGTCCCTTTGTGGGTCCCTATGGGGCTCTCTCTGTGGGTCCCCGTGGGTCTGGCTTGGGTCCCTCTGTGGGTCCCTGAGGGGCTCTCTCTGTGGGTCCCTCTGGGTCTCCCTTAGGTCCCTCTGTGGGTCCCTGTGGGGCTCTCTCTGTGGGTCCCTGTGGGTCTGGCTTGGGTCCCTCTGTGGGTCCCTGAGGGGCTCTGTCTGTGGGTCCCCGTGGGTGCGTCCTGGGTCCCAGCGCGCGTCCTGGAGCTCCGCGCGCGTCCCCGCGAGGCGCTCCCACAGCTCCCTGCAGGGCCCCCCCTGGCCGCCCCCCTCCGCTTCCTCGTCCCCGTCCCCGTCCCCGTCCCCGTCCCCGTCCCCGTCCCCGCCGGCCTCCCCCACCCCGAACCCCTCCTCCAGGTCCCCGTCGCCGCCCGCTCCGGCGCTGAGCACCAGGGGGTCCCCCCCCCAGCCCGCCCCCATCTCCAGCCCCGCTCCCCCCCGCCGGGGGTCGATGGCTCCCATGAGCGCCTGCGCCAGGAGCCGCGGGCTCCGCGCGCGCGCCGCCGCCGCCGCGAGCCTCCGCGCCACGCGCTGGGGCGCCCCCTGCAGGAGCGCGCGCGCCGCCCGCCGCGCCAGCGCCGCCGACCCCCAGCGCTCCGCCAGCGCCCACAGCGCGCCCGGCGCCGCGCGCACCCCCGCCGCCACCGCCGCCTCCAGGGGGCGCTGCTCCCGCAGCAGGAAGCGCCGCGCCAGCGCCGCGCCGCTCCCGCCACGCCGGGGGCCAGCGGCGAGGCCCAGAGCGGGCAGGAGCGGCGGCGGCAGCCGTGCAGGAAGTGCAGCAGCAGCAGCAGCGGGGCCGGCGGGGCGCAGCCCAGGGACACCCACCCCCGGCGGCCCTCCGAGAACCGGCCCCCCAGCATGGCGCCCAGCACCGGCGACGCGGCCGACAGCGCCGAGCGCGACGCGGGCCGCGGGCGGGCGCGCGGCGGAGGGCCCGACGGCACCACCGCCAGGTCGTGGGGGGACAGAGAGTACGGGCACGGAGGAGGGGGGCGGCCGAGGGGCGGCGGCCGGGGGGACGGGGCGGGGGGCGGTGGCGAGGCCGTGGGAGGTAACAGAGAGGGGCTGGGAGGCAACGGGGAGGCACCGGGGCCCGACGGAGATGCGTTGGGAATCAACGGAGATGGGTTGCGAGCCAATGGACATGCGTTGGGAGCCAATGGAGATGGGTTGGCAGCCAATGCAGATGGGTTGGGAGCCAATGGAGTCCCATCAGGAGCCAACAGGGATGCATCGGGAGCCAATGGAGATGGGTTGGCAGCCAATGGGATGCAGGGAGCCAATGGAGATGGGAGCCAATGGAGTCCCATCATCAGGAGCCAACAGGGATGCATTGGGAGCCAATGGAGATGGGTTGGCAGCCAATGGAGTCCCCAACAGGGATGGGTTGGGAGCCAATGGAGATGGGTTGCAAGCCAATGGAGTCCCATCAGGAGCCAACATGGATGCATTGGGAGCCAATGCAGATGGGTTGGGAGCCAATGCAGATGGGTTGGGAGCCAATGGAGTCCCATCAGGAGCCAACAGGGATGCATCGGGAGCCAATGGAGATGGGTTGGCAGCCAACAGGGATGCATCGGGAGCCAATGGAGATGGGTTGGCAGCCAACAGGGATGCATCGGGAGCCAATGGAGATGGGTTGGCAGCCAACAGGGATGCATTGGGAGCCAATGGAGATGGGTTGGCAGCCAATAGGGATGCATTGGGAGCCAATGCAGATGGGTTGGCAGCCAACAGGGATGCATTGAGATCCAATAAGGATGCATTGGGATCCAATAGGGATGCATTGGGAGCCAATGCAGACCCATTGGGAGCCAATAGGGATGCATTAGGAGCCAACGGAGACCCATCGGGAGCCCATAGGGATGCATTGGGAGCCAATGGAGACCCATTGGGAGCCAATGGAGACCCATCAGGAGCCAATAGGGATGCATTGGGAGCCAATGGAAACCCATTGGGAGCCAATAGGGACACCCTGGAACCCAATAGGGACGCATTGGAACCCAATGGGGATGCACTAGAAGAGGTGGGAGATGCATTGGAACCCAATGGAGATCCACTGGGACCCAATGGGGATGGACTGGCACCCAATGGGGATGCGTTGGAAGAGGCAGGAGATGGGATGGAGCTTGGGAATAGGCTGGGCGATGCATTGGGACCCAATGGAAATGGGATGGGAGAGGTCGGGAATGGGTGGGCAGGGACAGGAGGGGCACTGGAGCCCCCCCAATCCCCACTGGGGCTCTGGGCCCCCCCCGCGCCGCCGTGCGGCAGAGGGGACAGGAGCGGGGGGAGGCGGCTCCCAAAGCCCCACGGCTCCATGGGGCTGGGCCCAGCAGAGACCTGTGGGGGAGAGAGGTGTGGGGGTCAGCGTGGTCTATGGGGGTTCTATGGGGTGCCTGTGGGTGTCTATAGGGGTTTACGGGCACCTTTATGGTACTGATACCTATAGGGCATCCATAGGGTGCCTACAGGGTACCCACAGGTCTCTCTACCCACCCCCCCCCCACCCCAGCCCCATACCTCATCCTTGCTGCCTTGCTCCAGAGCATCCTCCGCTGCTGTGTCCCTAGGATCCATTGCCGTGTCCTCAGTGTGTCCTAGCGTGTCCTTAGCGTGTCCTGGCGTGTTCACAGGATGCATCGCCGTGTCCTTAGCGTGCTCTGCCGTGTCCTTATCGTGTTCCGGTGTGTCCGTAGGATCCATTGCCGTGTCCATCGGATCCATTGCCGTGTCCATCGGATCCATTGCCGTGTCCGTAGCGTGTTGCAGCGTGTCCTTGGCGTGTGCCCGCAGGAGGGCGATGGCGTCGGCCGCGTACAGGAGGAAGCCGGGGGGGGGCTCGTAGGGGGAGCCGGGGCCCTGGGCCACTGCCGAGAGCAGCAGGGCCACGGCCCCCCCGCCCCACAGCAGCTCGTGGGCCGGGGACGAGGGCCTGCACACGCCAAGGACACGCCAACGTCATGCTAAGGACACGCTAAGGGGAGCGGGGAGGCAGCTGGGGGGGGGGGTAATGGGGTGTCTATGGGGTGTCTATAGATATCTATAGGGCCCTATGGGGTGTCTATGGGGCTCTATAGGTGTCCATACTCACCTGGCAACGAAGGGCAGCGAAGCGGCGCATGCCAGCCGCTATCAGTGGGTATCTATAAGGCTCTATGGGGTATCTATGGGGTATCTGTGGGGTGTCTATGGGGCTTGGTACTCACTCGGCAGTGAGGGGCAGCACAGTGGCACATGCCAGCTGGTAGCAATGGGTATCTATAAGGCTCTATGGGGTATCTGTGGGTCTCTATAGGTCTCTATGGGTCTCGGTACTCACTCAGCAATGAGGGACAGCGCAGTGGCACAGCCAGCTGGCATCAATGGGTATCTATAAGGCTCTATGGGGTATCTATAAGGTTCTTTGGGGTATCTATGGGGTATCTGTGGGGTATCTATGGGGTGTCTATGGGTCTCGGTACTCACTCGGCAATGAGGGGCAGCGCAGTGGCGCACGCCAGCTGCTATCAATGGGTATCCGTAAGGCTCTGTGGGGTATCTATGGGGCTCTATGGGGTATCTATGGGGCTCTGTGGGGTACCAATGGGGCTCTATGGGTCTCGGTACTCACTCGGCAATGAGGGGCAGCGCAGTGGCGCACGCCAGCTGCTATCAATGGGTATCCATAAGGCTCTATGGGGTATCTATGGGGCTCTATGGGGTATCTATGGGGCTCTATGGGTATCTATGGGTATCTATGGGGCTCTATGGGGTATCTATGGGGTATCTATGGGGCTCTATGGGGTATCTATGGGGCTCTGTGGGGTACCAATGGGGCTCTATGGGTCTCGGTACTCACTCGGCAATGAGGGGCAGCGCAGTGGCGCACGCCAGCCGCGCGGGGGCGCTCCCGCAGCGCATCATGTGCGTCAGGAGCCCGACGCCGAACGGGGCCGCGGCCACGGCAGCCACGGTGCGGAGCAGAGCCTCGCCTGCAGGGGGCGACAGAGAGAGCCCCACAGCGCCCTATAGCACCCATAGAGCCCCATAGCACCCATAGAGCCCTACAGTACCCATACAGCCCCATAGCACCCATAGAGCCCGAGAGCCCTACAGCACCCATAGAGCCCCTTATACCCCCTGTATACCCTATATCCCCTCATCCCCTTATAGCCCCCCATATCACCCCTATCTCCCCCCAGACCCCTTTATCCCTCCCAATAGCCCCCCATATCCCCCCCATAGACCCCTATGTACTGCCCTATATCTCCCCTATAGACCACCCCATATCCCCCTTTATTCCCCCCATATCCCCCTCATAGACCCCCATGTCCCCCCCATAGACCCCCATATCCCCCACACAGACCCCCATATCCCCCCCATAGACCCCTATATCCCCCCCATAGACCCCCATATCCCCCCCATAGACCCCCATATCCCCCCCATAGACCCCCATATCCCCCCCATAGACCCCCATATCGCCCCCATAGAC
>NW_026639516.1:0-481 GCF_028554395.1 Pezoporus wallicus | reverse complement strand
AAACCCTTTCTGTCCAGTTCTTACCAATTTCTTTCTATTTCTAACCTGGTTTTGCCCTTTCCTGACTTGGTTTAAACCATTTTTGGTGCTTTGGGTTAGAAGGGACTTTAAAGCTCACCTAGTTCCACCCCACCTACCTTCCACTAGCCCAGGCTGCTTGAAGCTGGTTGCTGTGTTAGTAGAACAAGTCCACCTGGTTCCTGGTGTGGTGTTTTATTTATTTATTTAAGTATATTTTCTGTCTTAAATCTCAAACTGAAAGGTCAGAGTCCGATGGGAAGAGGGGTAAAAAGCAGAATTACAGGAATGCAAGAATTAACGTGTGGACACTTGTGTCAGTTTTAAGCTCAGCAGGTCTGTGGCTGAACTGTGCCACAGCGTTTAAACTGTGATGCTTGGATGTAAATCTCTCCTGATGCTGCTGAGACCACAGTTCTGCTATTGCACTGAGACAGTTTGTTTTGTTGGGCTCTGATTGTCT